>NC_048298.1:85729207-85825317 GCF_013100865.1 Trachemys scripta elegans | reverse complement strand
GCGCAGCTGGAGCCCGGGAGGGGAAGCGCCCAGCCGGGGACTGCCCGGCAAACCGTGAAGCCGGTAGCGCTCGGGCTTTGGGCAGTCCCCATGCCGCCGGACTCTGCGCCCCTGGCCGGGCACCTCCCCTCCTGGGCTCCGGCTGCTGTGCTCCTCCCCTGACTCTTCGGCTCTGTTTAAGAGCAGAGCTGCCCGAGTGCTACCGGCTTCAGGCAGCCCCCATGCCTCTGGACCCTGCGCCCCCGGAGCCCGGGAGGGGAAGTGCTCAGCCGGTGGCTCAGGGTCCGGAGGCATGGTGGCTGCCCGAAGCCGGTAGCGCTCGGGCAGCTTGGCTCTTAAACAGAGCCGAAGAGTCGGGAGGAGCACAGCAGCCGGAGCCCGGGAGGGGAAGTGCCCGGCCGGCGGTATTTTTCCTAGACATGTTCGGCTTTTTGGCAATTCCCCCCGGACGGGGGTTTGATTACCAAAAAGCCGGACATGTCCAGGAAAAACCGGACGTATGGTAACCCTATCCTATCGTGGCACCAAATCTTGTATAAAGGGGGTCAAATAAGGTGTCTAAGACAAGGTTATGATTTGTTGGTTATGATTATGCTATCTGTATGTATATATCATTTTTGTATTTAAAGTTATAAGTATTGGCTCTATATTGTCTATATTTCAAACTCGTGCTTTGCTTCTGGGTGACACCTCAGGCATTTTGGTATCAGCACTGCCTAGCCTGCTTGATGGCCCATTAAGGACCATCATCTATACAACTGACCCATTGAGAGAAGGCAGATACACCTTGTGACTCAGCAAGGCATGCAGGGACATGCCTATGGACAGAACTCTGAGGTTTTTCTATGCCATGTGCTGGAATGCTTGTCTTTGGAACAAAGAAAGCAGAGACCACATGGCAAGAGAATATAAAAAGCTGCTGCAGTTCCTCCATCTTGTCTTCAATCCTGCTTCTTGCTTCTGGAGGGACTTTACTACAAACTGAAGCTCTAAACAAAGGACTGAATGACCCATCCCAGCTGGGGATGTACTCCAGAGACTTGATTTGAACCTTTTGCAGTTTATTCCATCACTGCTACAAGCCTGAACCAAGAACTTTGCCATTACTGTATGTAATTGATTCCATTTAACCAATTTTAGCTCTCATCTATATCTTTTTCCTTTTATGAATAAACCTTTAGATTTTAGATTCTAAAGGATTGGCAACAGTGTGATTTGTGGGTAAGATCTGATTTGTATATTGACCTGGGTCTGGGGCTTGGTTCTTTGGGATCGAGAGAATCTCTTTTCTTTCAGTGGGATATTGGTTTTCATAACCATTTGTCCCCATAACGCGTGGCACTGGTGGTGATACTGGGAAACTGGAGTGTCTGAGGGAATTGCTTGTATGACTTATGGTTAGCCAGTGGGGTAAAACCGAAGTCTTCTCTGGTTGGCTGGTTTGGTTTGCCTTGGTGTGCAAAGGAACCCCAGCCTTGGGCTGCAACTGCCCTGCTTTAAGCAATTTGTCCTGAACTGACACTCTCAGAAGTATCCTGCCAGAACCAGCATTGTTACAGTAGGGAAATGATGTTGTTATCCCCGTTTTACAAATGGGGAACCCAGGCACAGAGAGACCAAGGGCACGTCTCCACTGGAATAAAAGACCCATGGTATAGCCACAGCTGGCCTGGCTCAGCTGACTCGGGCTTGTGGGGCTCGGGCTGTAGGGCTACAAATTGCTGTGTAGATTCTCAGGCTCATGCTGGAGCCTGGGCTCTGGCCGCAGGGTTCCAACATCCAGGATCCAGCCTGAGCCTGAACATCTACACAGCAATTAAACAGCTCCATAGCTTGAGCCTTGAGAGCCCAAGTCAGCTGACCTGGGCCAGCTGTGGGCATTTAATATCCCAAGTGACTTACCCAAGGCCACACAGGTACTTGAACTGGGGTCCCAGGTTTGGGCCCTAACCACTGGACCATCTTTCCTCTCATTGGGTCCTCTTGGACCTCCATTTCTCTATGGTGGAATATTCAGTGGCGCCCAAAGTACCCAAATCCTATTTCAATTAGTCACCTTAACCTCCTTTGAAAATCTTAGCCTATACGGTTAGTAACCAAGAAAGATCAATACACTCAATGACTGGATTAAAAAAAAAAAAAAAAGATAAAATATTGGAAACCCATTAATTTATTTTAAAAGAAGCTCATCAGAGCTGTACTTACGTCTGTGAGCAGCCCTTGCAGAGTGACAATAACCAGGAGGGTAAAGCTACGTAGCATAGTTATATATTACTTGCCTGCTAGATTCATGACAGACATCTCGCCATGTTTGCCAAAGGATCTGAGTGCGTACCCCTTGTCCCCAATATATATCAGTGATGCTTTGATCTGAAAACTGTTGGGGATTTTAAAGGCCATCATGCCCACTCAGGCACTGGCATCCTCCAATCAGAATAGTTCTGGAGTAATGGAACAGTTACTGACCGTTTGCTCTTATCTGACAAGATAAAAATGTAATGGGCCCTGGAAGTAACTGTGCATTTGGAACAGTGATAATCAGTCGGGAACAGCGATAAGAACATGAGACTGAATATTAGTAGAAATACCAAATGGACATACCTTACGTTTAGTGGAACAGACATCTGATTCATCTCTCCATGACGTGAAGGGAAATAACCGGTGTATTTAAACTCTCTGTTTGAATTGTTTATTTCCTAACATATATGCTAATTCAACCCCTATGGCTGTGAAGGTGTGAAGCACACACAAACATAGCAATCACTTACCTTTCCATAGTGCTCTTTATCCCAAAGTCTTCCATAATGCTGTACTAACTTTACATCTATGCAGGAATCATTTCACCCATCAGGGAAATTTAGCGCCTGTCCACGTTAAGGAAATTCGCATCAGCATAGTTACATCAGTGTGGTTAGAATGGTGCCGAACCCTAACATGGATGCACTGAACCAGCACAGGGTGGGAATTACACAGATGCAACTTAATCCTGAGTTCCAGAGCTGGTGACGGCCCTGGAACTCCCCTTTACGGAGTGTCCCCAGTGCACAGTGGGTGTATACAAAAGCTAACACTGCCAGAGCCGGTGTTGCCTTTCCGTGGGGAAATCTGCAGGTTCAGTGGGAAGGACAATGTGCACCCTGCCATTTCCACCCGTTCTTCCTTGGTCCCCTGCCCCAATTGCACTGGTTTTCAACCTGATCCATGCCATGACCCTGTGTTACAATAGAAAAAAAAAAATAAGTGGGAAGCAGTGGGAGACTTTACCACAGAAGCTTCTGAATCCCCGTTCCACATGTGAGGGAGAGATGCACTGCAGAGTCCCCTCCATGCCTATATCTCTGGGCCATGTGGAAATTAGGTACTAATCAGATTAAAAGAACATGTTACAGTTCAGCCAGACTAGACAGGCAAAGAATGTTACAGCTCTGCTGGGCCACAACTGAGTTTAGGATGGATTTGCTAAGGTAGATCAGGTGCCTACATTTGATATTCATGAAAATGAGAGCCTGTCAGTTTTGGATGGAGTCAGATGGCAGCTCAGGTGGGTGCGGGGCAAATTCCTCCAGCTTTGACAATGCATCTCAGGCTTTGTCTACACTACCAAGTTTTGTCACCAAAAACTGCCTTTTGGGGACAAAACAGTGAGAGCTTAAACACTACAATGGGACTTTTGTTGGGAAAAACGCCCGGTTTTGGCAACAAAAATCTTCCACCCCTAGGAGAGACTTTTGTTTTTCCCCCACCCTTTATTGTCCACAGAGAGCCAGTGTTGACACTGCTGTTTGTTTTGTCCACAGAACTGGCTTCCGCCAATATCCCACAATGCCCGCCCTCATTGCTCTGCTCAGTGTATTGATCTCTGCTGCCCTGCAAGCATGTGCCACTCCCCTTTCAAAGCTGCCAGAAGTATCTGACAGCTGAGTGTGCTGCTCCCTGTGGGGAACAAAGAGCAAATCATTGGAATGCCCTTGTTCTGCCCTGCACAAGGTACACAGCCGCAGGCAGACTGCTGCTGCAGGGCGGGGAGAGGAGAGACTGCTGCGCTGCTTTGCCATTTCTCAGCACAGAGAGCTCCCAGACCTACCCATGATGCTCTTGGGCTGAGGCGGCTGTGGGAGAACTCGGAGGGAATCCTCCCAAAATGCGCAGGGATCAGCTCCGCCTTCCCACAACACTTCACTGTGGGCTACAGACCCACAGTACATTGCTCACACTGTTGATGATGGTGCGCACAATGAGGACATGATCTGTCGACAGAGGGAGCAAGTGTGAACACCCTTTGGCGATACTTTTGGGTGTCGATGTGAGTTTTGTTGACAAAACTTAGTCCTGACTGAAGCATCCCCTGCTGTTTCAGTCATAGGCCTCTTCACATCAAAGACTGCCTATCCTACCGAACTATGTGCTGTTTTTGCAATATGGAATGTAAACGTTTCCTTTGTTCCATGATCAAAGAATGTTGCATAGTCTTTATTTAACATATTAGGCAGAGACTGTCTAAGAAGAACTGAATTAGATCCTCTAGTTAGCAATGTTAATCACAGGAAAAAATAATTGGTTAATGAGTGAGCTGCACATCAAGGGAGTTAATGAGAGTGAAGTTAACTGGAATGTGGGGAAGTATGAGCAGAGTACACACACGCACACACATGATTTTATGTATCCCTCCCCATACAAAACCAGGTGCTTTGGTTATCAGGGCTCTGATTCTGGGACGTTGTACAGCCTTTATGCTTCTCTGGTGGAGGAAAGAGGGGACAACCCAGTTAGATCCTCCCCAAGCTGATAATTCCCCTGATGCAATGCATTCCCCCCTGGTCCTACAGAGGTATAACAGACAACTCCCATTGCAGCCCATGCTATAGGTGTATGTCGCTAGTGGGCCTGGTGCAGCAGGGAGTGTGGCTGGAGCATGCTGTACTCTGGCTATTCCATATGAAGCTGTTGCAGGCAGTATAAACTAGCGCAGCCCCTGGGATACTGTAACTTACTCTAAGAACCCCACTGGTCCCTGCAACAGCTCAACATTTGGGCAGCACAGAGATGGCATTAAGTCGCCTTTCCCCCACTGAAGCCCCTGTTCTGGGCTATGCCTAGTGATGTGCAGAACAGAACCCAGCCTGCAACGAGTCCAAAGTATCAAGCTGAGAGGGAGAGAAAAATGTAACTAACACATGTAAAACATCCCCACAAATCACCTAAAACAGCTTTTAGGGAACTAAATACGTCATGATCTCCAAGCCCATTATTTCAGGCCCGTCTAGGACTAGAAGCAAATGGTAGGAATCAACCTTCCCCTCTTGCCTAATCAACAGGATGTGAGATACGGTATCAGAGTTTAAAGACATGACATTTTCATGTATAGCTAAACTGTCAATAGTCCAGGATGAATCTTCTCTGCATCAGGCAGGTGTCTTTTTTTTTTGGGGGGGGGGGGGGGAGAGGGGGGGGGGAATTCCACATTTGGGGGGGTCTGGGGAGGTAGGGAAAGTTAATAAGGCTGTTGGAAACTGCTCATGGGTTCAGAATGTTTGAATAAGTCCCTGGGGAGCTAGACTAGTTGGCAGAGGCACAGTACATTTATTTATCACATGGGTCGGTAATTTGTCATAACCTGTCTGTCACCCTCATTTACTGTTGTGTATTCAATTGTAACACCACCACCACAAACCATAAATTAAAAATCTCCCCTTGTCCAGTAAATGTCTACCTTGTCTGGGAACATACACATCCTCACCAGTTTTCATGGCTTGAATGATACCAAGGTTTCTTGACCTAGTGGCAGAACTTTGATTGAGGGAGTGACTCAACTGAACAAATCCTTCCCTTTAAAGAATTTGCAGACAACTAAAGTTGCCACTGCAGGGAGGGAGCTCTATATTCAAACAGACTCCACCCTTCTTCTCAGCACCAGAAAGGGTGGGGTTGAACTGTTTTTAACTTGTATTGACAGATCTTCCAGTCAATTGCTGCTTGCCTATACCTCTGCTTGACTGACAGATAGCTAAAGCAATCTCTGGTGTCTTTGGAAACCTTCCCATCCTTTGCTTGTGTAGAAAGGGGCCTTCACAGCCAGTTGTGGGTTTCTTCAATCGGGTAGTGTGTGTGTGTGTGTGTGTGTGTGTGTATGCGCGTGCGCGCGCACACACACACACACACCACCTAAATTCTGCCCTCACAAACAATTGGATAGGAATGCATTTGTCTGTCAAAGCCAGTGTGTCAATAAAAGTGTGTGAGACAGTCTGGGAAACCTGATCCCTGATTTCTTCATTATTCAGGCAACCACATAGGCCACTCACTCACCTTCTCTCCTGCAGCCAAGGCTGCATCCCCCAGAGAAAGGCACCTTCCGGGCAGAGGAAGAAAAAAGAACAGAATGATTGGCCAGTGCTTCTGGGCGGAGAAAGACCTGGATTAAGAGAGCTGGCAAAAAGCTAGCCATGGTATTTGTGCCCTCTGTTGGCTGAAAACTGGCTGTACAGCTCTCTCCACCTTCCTTTTCCACTTTCCTTACACCAGCCTGAACAGTGGAGTTCCTTCCCACTCCAGTGTGTAAGAGATTTCTGGAATTCACCGACCCTGTCATGTGCTCTGGGTGTTCTCTAGATACCAACTAACGATCCTTACAAATCTGCTTTTCTCCTACCTCCTATCTATTTGAAACCTAATGCGCCCAGGAGATGAGTTTGTTCAAGTGTAGTTTGCCAGTCTGCAGGGCCTTTCAGCTGACTGCCTGTTTGTAGAGTACAGGAAAGTATCGATAAAGGAACAAGGACTTTAGGCTCATTCTTAGGAACCTGACCCCTGGAGTCATGTGATTGCATCAATATCTCACTTTTTTTTTTTTTTTGAGGGGGCGGGGGTAATGAAAGTTAAATCTGTAGCTGTTATGATTGTAAAGAAAAGCTCAACGATGTGATCAAGTGGCTGCTTGAATCTACAGGCAGCTTGAAACAATAGCTCTGAGATGTGTGAACAGCCCTTTTCATCTCAATGGGATATTAACTCCCAAACCCATTGTTTTGTCAGCACCACCCAGGGGAGGATTATGTGTGGAAGAAGAAGAGGGCAGAGGGTGTGGACCACTCACCCACCAAAACAGCTACACTCTGGCTGCTGGGATAAGTAATGGGCTAGACCATTTTGCCACCTCTGTCTCACCAAGGATGAGAGGGAACCTCTGCTGCTACCCCTGGAAGATGAGGGAGTGGGGATGATGAGACTACTCTCAGTAGGAATTGGGCCTATGATCCAGGGGCAGAGCCACAGGGTCCTTATATCCCAGTGTCCTGGATTATTTTCATCTGGTTTTCAGTAAAACGTCTGTTGGGCTGTAGTCCACGAAAGTTTATGCTCTAATAAATTTGTTAGTCTCTAAGGTGCCACAAGTACTCCTGTTCTTTTTATATAGAGAGCATTTTCCTTTGATGCCTCATACCATACTTCCTCTCTCTGTGAGTGAGTTGTCACCATATTTTAAAGATGTTAAACTGGATTTCAGGAGAGTCACACCAAGACAAAAGTGGTGTAATGGAGTGGCAAATCTGGCCCATAATCTGTAGTAAATGGTGTAAATACAATTTACTCCGTACTTTTCAGAAAAAAAAATAAATACTTTCATAGACAATGTGGCATATGCAAAGGAATACACAGTATTAGAAGACGCCTACAAATGTTTATCTACAATTGTAGAAAAAAGTATATTATGTTAGATTATTTTTGTTAGTAGGGACTGGTCTGCGCTATAAGGTTTTGTTGACATAATTATGTTGGCTGACCGACACAGCTGTGCCTGCAAAAAACAAACAAACAAACAAAAAAAACAGTGTAGATGCAGCTATGCTGCCATAAGAGTGCTTCATAGCTCACATCATTCAGGGAGATGGTGTTATTATGCCGACAGAAAGCTCCTTCTGTCGGAATAAACTGTGGTCTACAATAGGGGTCCCTCCTGGTATAGCTGTACCGACAAAGCATTTGTAGTACAGACAAGGCCTAAATAAGCATAGGATTAAAGTCTGTATCATAACACTCACAGAAGGAATAGAGTTAAAGTTGCACTTGTAACCTTAACTTCAGCTTTTCTCTAGGACTGGTCTAATCTACAAAGGTAGATTGGCTTAACTACATTGCTCGGGGCTGTGCAAAATTTCATGCCCATACTGTGTGATGTAATTAAGCTGACCTAACCCCCGGTGTAGACACTGCTAGGTTGATGGAAGGATTTTCTGTCAACCTAGTGATTGCCTTTCAAAGAGGTGGATTTATTACAGTGATGGAAGAACCCCTTCCACTGCTCTAGCACAGGGGTGGGCAAACTTTTTGGGCTGAGGGCCACATCTGGGTGGGGAAATTGTATGCAGGACTGGGGCAGGGGGTTGGGGTGCAGGAGGGAGTGCAGGGTGTGCGGTGTTCAGGAAGGGGCTCAGGGCAAGGGATTGGGGATGAGGAGGGTAGGGGTGTATGATGGGGATCAGGGCAGGGGATTGGGGTGCAGGAGGGGTGTGGGATGTACGAGGGGGCTCAGGGCCGGGAGTTGGGGTGCAAGGTGCAGGCAGGGGGCTTAGGGCAGGGAGTTGGGGGGCAGGGTGCAGGCGGGGCTCGGGCTCCACTTACCTCAAGTGGCTCCGGGGTGGTAGCAGCGTGCACCGGGACCAGGGCAGGCTCCCTGCACGCCTGCCCTGTCCCCGGCCCCGCGCCGCTCCAGGAAGCGCTGTGGCCCCTGGGAGGGAGGGAGGGGGAGCAGAGAGTTTTGCGTGCGCTGCCCTTGCTGCGCCTCCAGGTACCTCCCCCAAAGCTCCCATTGGCCACGGGCCAATGGGAGCTGCAGGGGGGCAGTGCCTGGAGGCAAGGGCAACGCACGGAGCCCTGCGTCCCCCGTCCCCCCCCCCCCGGGGGGCCGCAGGGATGTGGTGCCGGCGGCGCCGCGGACTGGATCCAAAGCCCTGAGGGGCCAGATCCGGCCCACTGGCCGTAGTTTGCCCACCCCTGTTCTAGCGTCTTCTACACTACAGCGGTACAGCTGCAATTTCTAGGGTAGACATACCCTTACTAAGCATTGTTGAACTATGCAACTTTAACATTCTATTAAAGTACATTTCCTATGGTATTTCCTGGGGATTTTTTAAAAGATAAAAATAAACATAAAAGAAGATCCACTCTCAAATTCTTCAGTGCTCTATTGACTTGCAAAAAGTAAGTAAGAATTGAAAACAGTATGGGTAAATTCCATAATGAGAAATTGTTTGGCTAGGGACCATTAGAATGTCCCACACAGAAGTGATGGGAGAATGATAATTTTTGTGTGTGGATGGTTTCAAAATGTGGATTCGTTATGGTTCAGAATGAAAACCAACAACAAGAAAGAAATTCTTTGTGAAATGGAATTACCATTCTCTGCCCAATTTTACTGGGAGCAAGGACCCCTGGAAGCTCAACAAATTCTGGCAGAAGTTCATCAAACTGTTTCATCATTTTTTTTTTAAATGACCAGTTCTAGCCCTGTCCTGTGCATCTAGAGAAATGAGGGGCTGGGGGAAGTCCCCAGCTGCAGAGCTGCTAAGATACATCAGAACAGGGGTTCCTTCTGGGCATCTTTTAAAGTCCACAGGAGACCTTTTTCTGCCCCTTTATGTATTACAAGATGCTCAGAAGCTCAGTCCCTGTTGTCCCTACTGATTGGCAGCAATATAGCAGGGTAATCTCTTCACTGTGCAGCTATCTTAGCTTCTCTGTGTTTCACTGCATGGCTTATCCATAAGCCAGCGCTTCAAATCCTTCCTGTGTGCCAAAACAAAGTAGCCACCTTCATCTCCTCACATTTGGCGGTGCAGAGTTTTCAGACTTAAAATTGAGCCTGAATAAAACCAAGAAACAAAGAAAATTATTACTCCTCAGTGAGGACTATTTCTGTGTCAATTTTCATCTTTCAACTTCCAGCTATTTTGGCTGTAAGACATTTGAAAGTGTCACATATATAATGAGTAAAGGGTTCCCCCAACTTATGATTAAAAATGGATGAGCTGTTTTCCCTGCAGGCTTTACAAACCACCTTTGGGCAGAGACCCAGCATGGAAAATATCATTGAAAAGATGACAATTTCAGAAACTTATGAGTAACTGACAACAGGGCTAGAATGGAATCCATTATGCATCATTAAGGCTAAGATTTTTGTCATGGGTATTTTTGTAAAAGTCACGGACAGGATGCGGGCAACAAACAATAAATCACAGAAGCCCAGGCCCTGCTGCTCGGGGCTGAAGTCACGGAGGTCACGTAAAAATCACACAATCCATGACCTTTATGACTGACTTGTAGCCTTATGAAGAATTAATTATAACATAATGGTCTCTGTCACTTCCACTCTAACGAATAGTGATCGTCTCCCCCAAGGTGTCCGTTACAGTGAGGTTTCAGTATGCTTGGATAGATTGCTGCCATTCTGTATAGACGCTATGTTTGCCTTCCTCTTTGTGCTGAGCTTATGTGATCAACAGTGGGGGAATGAGTGCAAGGTCTAAAATCTGGGTATTTTATATGAGTAATATCCGATTTTCAGAGGATGTCGTGAGTGATTATTTTAAAGGGGGATGATGGTTCACCAATGGTGGCCTGAGAAAAGGTTTGATTTCCTTTTGCTGTAATGAAGTTGTGTGTACATATATATATATATATATATATATAATTTCCATGTGTTTTTCATTCCACATGAACTTTAGGAAAAGGATCTCAGTGGATGTGAACTTTTTCTTCGCTATCGACAGACTTGCAGTTTCCAAAATGTCACTCACAGGCTCACAATAAGCAACCCAACTCATGCTGCATCAGGAGTGGGATGGGACCAGTTGTAGTGACCTAAGTAAGACAAATGAATACACAAATTCAGAGTCTGTACATCTTTCTCCAGATGCAGGCGTGAGATAGAGAAATGCAGTAGCAATGGAAGTTGAACCTGAAATAAGACTGCCCTGAGGCAGGTTATGACTTCAAAACAAGGTTTATGGCAGAAAATGCTCCTTTCAGCAGATGATGCAATGTAAAGGCAGAGAAGTAAAATCTACTAGGCTTTGAGGCAGTGAAAAAAAAGATTGGATCATGCAGGAAATCTCTCTCTTTGAGTCCAGGCTGAGACCATTGCGGATTTATGAGATAGCTGAAACCACAACGAACTGTGAATGACCAATGGGAGGTGATATAATGGCATCCAAATCACCAATGGCAAGAAGTATTGCTGGTCTTATGGAATCCTTGTGCTGGGGCCATCACTGACGCAAGTCTAAGAAGCCCTGAAACTATGTAGGCTCACAATGAAAGATGGTACTGAGATATATCTCAAGATCTTTGAAAGAGGGGCCTAAATTTTGCTGTCATATCTCAAAGGAAAAGCACAATAGGCTTATAGAGGCCGGATTACAATAAGGCAGTGGAAGCAATCCTTCTGTGGTACATCAGCTGCACACAAAGACATCAGTGTTTTAGGCTTTTCCTCTTCCAAGACGCTGAAGGACCCAGAGCGGTTTACAGACAGCTTCATAAATGGTTGAAACCAGAGATCCATACCAAGAAGCAGACCATGAAACTAGTAATTCTAGAACAGTTCCTGACAATCTTGCCTGAAGACATCCAGGCCCAGGTCTGGGAACATTATGCAGAGACCTAGTGGTAGCCCTGAAAGAAGATTGCCAGTGAGTCTGCCACAGGTAAGAATATACAATTGGATAATTCAAGTGAGAGGTAAAGGGGAGTCCAGGTAAAAGAACCTTTAGATACTATGGTAAAACAAGGACATAGTACCTTGGTTTGGTCTCAGAAGGACTTTTCCATTGTCTATAACAACCCTTATACTACTTGACTGTATTGAGATGAAGAGTTTCTCCCTTAAAAGAGCACATAGCATCATCACCTGGAAAGCTCCATTTGTGTGGGTAGGTAGGAGTGTCTGAGAAAGAGAAAGGAAGGATCTGACCACCTTAATGATGAGAGGCTATGGGAATAATGGATAGTGATATTCAGCAAGATGCCAGCAAAGCCTTTGCCATTGAATGCTAATAGAACAGAGGGAAATTGTGTTTCTCCTAACACCCGAACTGGCATTGTTTGCTGGGAGAATGGGCATGGAGTCATGGAGATGGGGCAGGAATAAGATTAATTGGACAGTGAACTGGGAAAGGAGAGTACTTTGAAAGAACAGATACCAGAGTAAAGACTCTCCTGTTTTGTCAATAAACAAAACACCTTCCTTTACTGACTGGGAAAAATGACAAGGGTGGTAATGGTGGTGGTGGACATCTCTCTGATTGATTGACTTTCTGGGCATGAGAGACAGTAACTATGTGAAACAGTGGTCCCCAACCTTTTTTGTCTGGCGGGCGCCAGACGACGAGCCACCGCGGACTGTGGCCGGCAGACGAGCATCCACCAAAATGCCACCGAGAAGCGGCAACATCAATAGGCGTCGCTGCCGAAATGCCACTGAAAATCGGCGGCATTTCGGCGGCGATGCCTCTGGCTGGTGCTGCTTGTTGGCGGCATTTCAGCGGATGCTCGTCCGCCGGCCAGTATGCAGGCCCGCATAGATGCCCTGGCGGGCGCCATGACACCCACAAGCACTGCGTTGGGGACCACTGAAAAGGACCAGTCAGGATATACTTGTGGAAGCAGAGAAAAGAACTGACAGAAGGGAACTGTAATGCATGACGTTTGTTAGCAAGAGTCAGGCTAACTGTAACCCTGATAACGCGAGATTTGTAGAAGCGAGGATTGTGTGAGGCGGGTGAGAAAGAGCTGTGTAAGAAGTTATGATGACCTCAGCATAGATAAAGTGTAGAAGACCTTGGGTAGATAAGGTATAGAAAATAATTGTATGTTGGCAAGAGTCAAAACAACTGAGGAAATGAGATATCAAGATGGCCTATGTATAAACAAAATGCAACTGTTGCTCATTATTGTCTGTAACAAAAGGTATAAATGCTTGCTGTAATTGTTTACCTGTTGAGAGACCTGTTTAGCTCTCTCCCTCTGCACATGTGAGAGTTAATAAACATCTGACTTGCTGTACCAAAACAAATAGTGAGAACTCAGTTTTTCTCCGACATACTCTTCCCCTATTTGTTTTATAAAAAGGTACTGCAGTGCCAGAGAAGAAACCAACCCCAAGCTAAAGAGACAGAAGAGCATCTGCTTTCTTCAGTACCATAGAGCTCTACCCATCTCTAGAGCAATGAAATGTAAAAGAATCTCAGGTTCATAGTTGCTCAGAAGATTCCAGTGCTTAGAGTGTTGTAAATTTTGACTTGTTATTGCAAACATGTGGTCAGTAACTATAGGAAATTGATAAATGTTCTAAATGTACATATTTTTCTTTTTTTTTCTTCAAAGTCTTATTTTCAAATGTGGCAGGAGGCAGAGCTGTCTCTACTGAGAGCTTGATGCATGCACGGCAAGGTATTGACAGCTAGGCTGGGCTGGAGGAAGAAGTGCCTGCTCCTGTTTTGCTTCTCTCATCTTCTGAGATGGCTACCTTGGCTTTCCTCTCCCCCAGTCAGGCATCTTCTACTCACCCTGCCATGCGTTTTACCTTCTTTTTCTCCAGACAGCCACTTTACTTTCTCTCACACCCAAGCAGCTAATTACAGTTCCGCACCAGCCACTCACACATTCTAACCCATCACTTCCCACTTCTCTGTCACTTAAACCCAACCATATAGGCCATTAGGTCCCGGCTGCCTTGATTGGGCCCCAGTGCTGCCGCCACCTCTATCTCTTTCCTTGACTCGTTAAATGCTGTTCTCAGAGTGTGGGTCTATGCAGCATTTTGGACCAAGCCCCCCAGCCCGGGTTGACAGACTTGGGGGTAGTGAGTCCTACCAGCACTCTAAAAATATCTGTATAGACAGCACCTTGAAGGTTGTGCATTCTGGCCTATTCCAGAAAGAACTAGGTCAAATGGCTGCAGGGGAAGAATAGGGAGACTGTGAATAATCAAACCCCTTGTGCCAGTAGAACCTGTTGGGACACTAGGACTGCTCTGCACAATCAGGACAAAAGCCAGTAAACCCGGATGGCTGATCACCCTGGAAATGCAAAGCATATCAGTAAATTCAAAATTAAAGTTCCTACAATAAGATTAGCTCTGCCACAACTAATCAGCATTGAATGGAGTGTGCTTGTTCCAGGTGCCAGTGAAGTTTGATTAGGGGGCAGTGTATTTCTCTGAGAAGAATGCAGGCTTTGGGACAAAAAGAAGAGGAACTCTCTGCTCCGCATAAGGGAAAGTTAGGAGGCACGGTCATCACTGGGTAAAGATTGGTCGTACCCTTGTTTATTACAAGATACTTGGTGTCTGAAGTGCCTGGCTGGGTTTTGGTTCAAGGTTCTGTGTTGTCTAATGGATCAGAGCACTGGATTGGGACTCAGGAGACCTGAGCTCTCCCCGCAGGTTGTCTGCTGGGTGACCTTGCCCAGTTAATTCATCTCTGTTGCCTCAGTTTCCCCATCAGTAAAAAGGAGATGATGATAGTGACCTCCTTTGTAAAGTACTTTGAGATCTACCGATGAAAGCTGTATATAAGAGCATCACCTGGTACACATGATAATCATTGTGTACATTTCAGGAGAGTGAGGTTCTACAATCTCAAGGTTGTTTATGTGAGAGACAGTAACCTCCACATCACCTCTTATTTGAAAAGATATTTAGAACTAATCATACACATTACCCCCAACTCAGGGGATTTCTTCAGGAGAAAGTGAGAATGTAGAGTGATTTGTATACATGCCCATGTTGATGCACCTGTGATGGGTTGGATCACAGAAACCCCCTTGGCAGCTGCCACCTAATGTACCAAGACTACTTTTATTCCTGTTTTCCCTGCCAGCTCAGGACTCCACCAGCCTGTCTTGCTGAGCCAGACACTCCCGTCTGCTCCAACACAGACCCAGGGTCTGAATCACTTGTCCCAAAGCTGCAAGTTTACCTGAAAACAACTCACAGAAGTGTGCTTGTCTCTACCACTCAGATGCCCAACTCCCAATGGGGTCCAAACCCAAATAAATCGGTTTTACCCTGTATAAAGCTTATACAGGGTAAACTCATAAATTGTTCGCCTCTCTAACACTGATAGATATGCACAGCTGTTTGCTCCCCCAGGTATTAATACATACTCTGAGTTAATTACTAAGTAGAAAGTGATTTTATTAAATATAGAAAGTAGGATTTAAGTGGTTCCAAGTAGTAACAGACAGAAAAAAGTAAGTCACCAAGCAAAATAAAATAAAATGCGCAAATCTATGTCTAATCAAACTGAACACAGATAATCTCACCCTCAGAGATGCTTCAGTAAATTTTTTCTCAGACTGGACACCTTCCAGGCCTGGGCACAATTCTTTCCCCTGGTACAGCTCTTGTTCCAGCTCAGGTGATAGCTAGGGGATTCTTCATGATGGCTCCTCTCCCTCCTTGTTATCTTCCACCCCTTTATATATCTTTTGCATAAGGTGGGAACCCTTTGTCCCTCTGGGTTTCCACCCCCCACTGGAAAAGCACCAGGTTAAAGATGGATTCCAGTTCAGGTGACATGATCACATATCACTGCAAGACTTCATTACCCACTTGCCAGCACACACATATACAGGAAGACTAATAGGTAAACACAGCCATCTGCAGACAATGGTCCTGGTTAATTGGAGTCATCAAGATTCCAAACCACTATTAATGGCCCACACTTTGCATAATTACAATAGGCCCTCAGTTATATTTCTAGTTTTAGATACAAGAGTGGTACATTTATACAAATAGGATGATCACACTGAGTAGATTATAAGCTTTGTAATGATACCTTACAAGAGACCTTTTGCATGAAGCATATTCCAGTTACATTATATTCACTTCTTTTTATGTTTTTATAAAGCCATATAGACTGCACAATGTCACAGCACCTTAAGAATTGTATTTCTCTAACTGTGGGGGGTGGCTCCATCCAGAAAGGATCTAAATTCCTGGCTTGTGAAGCAGGACATTCAAGTCTACTGCAAACTGAGCATGTGGTATAATGGTTAACAAAAAAGGGAGTAAGCCATCAATAACTTGATATTAAATCTCAGACCTGCATTAACTGTTTATTCTTGTAAGAGGGTTTCTGTTATAGCATGGGCACTTACTCCCAGAGCTTCCCCTTGTGTCAATACTGACATTAACCTGCATAACCTCTGGCAGCTTGGTGGGGAGCAACAGGGTCTGTCCCTGCCTCATGTCAGAGAAAAACAGTTCTTTCTGTCAGTTCTTTTTCTGCTTCCACACTCAGTTTCCTCTTTCAGGCTATCACTAAGTTCAGTGAGGCTTGTATATAGCGAATGGTACTTCAAGGGTCTAGTTTTATTCAATCATTGGCCACACAGATTTGCAAGCAGGTCTTCACCCCCACTGCCCTACCCAGGGTACATGTGTGTTAAGCTTAGTTTATCTGCCTCCATCTGAGTCCATCCAGCTTCTCTGTCCAGGCTTGTCACCCCTAAGGCCCTTTCAACCGAGGATCCTCTTCTGGAAGTAGGCTCTTACCATCAGCTGGGAAGGTGTTCCTGGACTCAGGATCCATGCAGATGTCAAACAGCTATAGTCTCCTCTCAAGCAGCATGTAGTTCCTCAACAACCTGTACTGCTTGCCACTATCTACTAAGGGCCTTTCACTGGGACTAATCTTCCTAGGCTTTTGCACTCATAGCACTTTCAGAATCTGCTGCCTCCAGGAACACCTTTCCTAAGCCCTCTTTTCTAGTAAGAGCTCTAAACACCTTCCCTGAAAAGCCCCTTTCATCATGAGCTTCCTCTCTGTGTCCTAGAACCACCTAATTGAGCCCTCATACACCTGTATTAGGCCCAGGCATTTCTGCCACCCAGCCACATAGGTAATTAACTACTCACAGGTGGATCTGGGTTGTCTCATTCTCCTTAGCAGAGCTTGTGTCAGGTAGGCTGGTTTGTAACTCCCCTGAATTGATCAGGCCCCAGGACAGTTTCATTAGCATCTCTTCTCCTGTTGGCCCTGAACATGCCCCTTATCAACACAACATCCTTACACTTGTCTCATCAAGTTCAGCATTGTAGCCAACATTTGCATGGCAGCCGTGAGATGTATTCCTCTTCTAGGACTATTACTTCCCATCACCAATCTCTCATGTGAATATTCAGGTGAGATGCTAAAAGGGAAGTATTCCCTTCCCAAGGGAGATTGTGGTTTTATTGTTGATGTTTTCTTAAGGGTTGTCTCTGGATTCTCAAGCTCAATTCTTTTGATTTGTCATAAACTCATTGCACTTCATCAGCTAGCAAGGGTGGTCAAGCTTGTCCTCCAAGTTACTGCTATCAGATAGGAAGGAGAAACCTCCTCACAGCAAAGGGGTGCCAGGGAGAAGGTCCATGGGAAGGGGCTTAAACAGATTTGATATTAAGAAAAATATCCAGACTATTTAATACTTGCACAGACTGAACCAAATTGTTGAACCTTTTGAGATTTGCCCTTCTCAGTGTCTGTCATTACATAGCATTACAGTACTGGGCAACATACCAGGCTATTCAGCAAATAATATAAACTCATCCTTCATTATTGAAACAACAAACAAATCAATAATAATAATTTTAAAAGATGTGATATTTATTTACATAGCAAGAATAATTTAAAATTGATCCCACCAGTGTTGGATCTGTTACGTTGGAGGCACCAATAAGTTTGGGGTACATTACCATCTCTTTTCTTTATCTAAATAAATTATGACTTTTGAAATATTATTATTTATTAGCTGTAACCATTCCAATAACTCGCCCCCCCCCCCCCCCCCCCATTGAGAGTGGATGGTCCATGGGATTGGTAATGGGCGACAGAACACTTTCACCTCTAGATTGCCCTTGCCAACCTAGTTCATGTTTGCAGTAATGGAAAGCTTCTTCCCTCTGGTGGCTATTGGCACTCTCAAGGGCTTTTGCATCAGTGATCCCCATCCATATTGCCGTGGTACCCATGGAAATTGGCAGAGTGGAATACCATAGGGAGGTTAAGTGTTTTTGTTTGTTTGTTTTTTATTGTCTAGTGTGATCACTGCTGCACCATTAGGAGCCTTTTAGAATAGGGATGTGAAGTGTGTTACTATTGGGACCACGCATGCCAATTTTCTCATGTGTACAAAAGGTCTCGGCGAGAGTAGTCTCTCTGTAAGCACCCCAGGCCACACCCTCCTAATTGGTGTCTGCATCACAGGGGAATGTGCACTCCTTTGAGTTTCCATTTCCATGCATGTCAACCACAGAAGGGCAAGCCACTGTGCTCTGGCTACTAAACCTGGAAGTGCCCACATATCCTTATTAGGCTACCTTGTGACTGAGATGCGAGCCATCATATATACCCACAGACCTGCTGAGTTTCTCCATGACACAACAAAGTAAGGCTGCGTTTGAAAAAAAGACATTGCTACCTTTTGCACACTTTGATAAAAGAGGAGGTGCCATGTCTATTGGTTTTCCCTCCCCTGCCAGGAACCATTCACAGCCCCTGCAGTTCCTTCAGAACTGGTGGTTCATTTATTCTAATAAATAACAAAAGGGGAACTTTCCAAATTTTTTAGGGATGGGAACACGTGTGCAAATGTGTGTTTGTCAGAAAAAAGGAGTGTGTACTTTTGGGGGAATTTGATTAACTATTTATGAGATTTCCCAAATTGCCCCATTCACATACATACCCTCTTCCATGGCTAGGGTGAC
Organism: Trachemys scripta elegans; assembly: GCF_013100865.1. Classification (NCBI taxonomy): domain Eukaryota; kingdom Metazoa; phylum Chordata; order Testudines; family Emydidae; genus Trachemys; species Trachemys scripta. Next base: position 85,806,569 of record NC_048298.1, on the reverse strand, counting down.
CTAGGCTAGGGACTCCACTGATGAAGGGAGAGGAAAAAAAGAAAGAATGAACAAAAAAAAAATATAGAGAAATGGAAGAGAAGAATGCTTCCAACTAATTGCATTGTACTGTGAGAACAGAGGGAAAGACTAAGTTTTTTGTTACACTAACCCAAACCTCATTATCCACAACCTCTTAAAAGACACAGATTGAAGGCAACAGCTCACCAGAGACTCCATGGTGCTCCAAGTACCTTACCTATTGGGGTCAGGATAAGGTTAAAGAAAAGAGATTCTGCCTTGGTCCATAGAAACCCTTCTCAGGGCCTACTAACATCTCTGTCCCCATGGGCTCAAAGGGTGTTATGCCTTTCATATGCCAATCTCTCCCTTCCAGAGATTTGTCTCTAAAGGGAATATATTCATTGAATGAATGTGATGCTATTAAGCAGGGCTTTAAATCCTAATGGATACAACACTCCTTTATTACATGAGTCAAGCCCTGGAGCCAATCATGAATGAATAAATATAAAGTGTTTCTTTAAGGAAAGAAACATGAATGGCATTGCTAATATAGTTTATTCAGATTCATTTGAGTACAATCATTCAATTTCTACAGCTAGGTATTGTTGACACAGACTTTACATACAGAAATGTCCCTATGCACTGATTTGAGACCTAGCAAAGTGGATTGTCCAGAAACAACCACTGTTTGTCTCCAGTTTAGAAGCTAAAGGGCTACAGGAATTGTGTTTTCAGATAATTTTAATTGCAGAGATTCACACACCACACACACTTTCACATCTGCCATTATTATTTTTTTTCAGATTAATGGATGATTTCTAATTATTTTACAGAAAAAATAATCCCTGTTTTTTTTTTACCTAGAGCAAGATTTGTTTCTTTGTAATTTAGAATTAAAAAATAACCAGTGATTATGCTTTAATATTTTTATATCCCCATTGGTTATCAGGCTAAAGTATGCATCCCTTTCCTATTTTATAAGAACTAGAATCTGGGTTTTGTACCAAGAATAGCTAATTTGTGGGGGATAATACCACAAAGCACATATTATTTGAAGTAAACAGCCCTCACAGAACTTTAGACTAGATGGTATGGAAAGATCCACTAAGTTAACTTAGTACTGTTTCCTAGTAGTCAAGGGTTATAGACCTTGGTTAGCAAAGCTGAAATCTAGTTTGTGGGAGTTTGTGCTACCTCTGTCTCTTTTAAATCAGTGTATAATGAGAACATTGATACAAAACACTCGCTTTCTTATCCGATTTGGAGAAGACCCTCTAAAGATTAGTATTGCATTATTTTTCTGATCTTATTGCTAAAAGAACATTTTTAATTTACAAAGAAAAACAAAACTTTCTCTCTCCGGAGGTCCATCAAGCTGCAGGACGCAAGATTTATTGGGTCTTTTTTAACACTGTATTATTATTTTCAACAGAAAATACTGACAGATGAAAATGTCCTATTTCACCTTCTCATGATTGTAAAATGGGATGATTCTGTGGCAGATATTTTGTAAAAAATACATTTTATTTCCTCCGAAGAAACACAAACTGAGCGGGGAGAAGGGCTCTGTCTGCCTTGCAGCTGGGCGGGTTCTTGAACTCACCAATCAGAGAGCAGCTCGTCTCTATAAATACAAGGCATCTACTGTAGTGAGCCGTGTGTAGAGCGTTTGTAAATCAACGGTGTGACCATGTCCGAAACTGCGCCCGCTGTTGCAGTGACAGCAGCTGCTGCTGCAGCTCCTGTTCCAGCTTCAAAGGCTCCAGCAAAAAAGCCGAAGAAGGCGGCTGGAGGAGCTAAAGCCCGGAAGGCCGCAGGTCCCAGCGTGACCGAGCTGATCACCAAGGCGGTGTCCGCTTCCAAGGAGCGCAAAGGGGTCTCTCTGGCCGCTCTTAAGAAGTCTCTGGCCGCCGGAGGGTACGATGTGGAGAAGAACAACAGCCGCATCAAGCTGGGGCTCAAGAGTCTGGTAAACAAGGGCACTTTAGTTCATACTAAGGGCATCGGTGCCTCGGGCTCCTTTAAGCTCAGCAAAAAGCCTGGTGAGACCAAGGAAAAGGTACCTAAGAAAAAGCCAGCGGCAAAGCCTAAGAAACCAGCTGCCAAGAAGCCCGCCAGCGCCGCAAAGAAACCCAAAAAGGCTGCGGCCGTGAAAAAGAGCCCGAAAAAAGCCAAGAAACCAGCTGCAGCGGCCAAAAAAACTGCCAAGAGTCCGAAAAAGGTGAAAGCCGCCAAGCCTAAGAAGGCCGCTAAGAGCCCGGCTAAGGCCAAAGCGGTGAAGCCCAAGGCTGTCAAGCCCAAGCCGACGAAACCCAAAACAGTGAAGGCTAAGAGGGCCGCGCCTAAGAAGAAGTGAAATGACGTGAGATACTTACTATAAAAAACCCAACGGCTCTTTTAAGAGCCACCCATCCTTTCCCAAACAGAGCTGAAACACTAGATTCACTTATTAATGTCATGGTGCCTTTTCAACGAAAAGCAGCATTCGACTAGCCACAAGAACCACAGTAAAGGGGGTGGGGGGGGCAAATAAAATTTATGTTTGTGCATCATTAGGAAGGAACATGAAACAGCCCCTGGAGACGGTCGTTCCTTATATTATATCCTACTGTAATTTTACCACCCCTGCTATAAATCAACAAGGAAGGGGGGATTTTAAATCTATGCTGTTATATATATTTTTTGAAAGAATAAAGAAAATGACTTGGAACTTGGAAGATGCAATTAGAAGCAAACTAAAGCTTCTATGCTATGTTGGAGCCGAGCATCTTTTCTTAAATTGTGCTGTTAGGGGAGTGAGCGCTAATAGCTATCGTGTAAGGGAAGGCAGGAGTTTGTTTATGAAAGGATATTTATGATCATTACTCCTGTCTCAGCTTCAGTCTCTTTGTCGGGGGGGGCTAGAGAACAGGGTGTGATAGGAAACGGCGATTTCTAAACAAAAGTTCACTTTCTGCCCTCTTTGAAAGTGGATTTAAACCAGTTGTCGTTTAAAAATCCCACTCTGTGCAAGGATTGGCCAGTAAAGACTTTTTTTTCCCCTTAAGGGGGATTCAGTGTTACATAGACTTTCCTTCGCCCATTCGGACTGGGCGATTTTGAGTAAACGACAGATTACCTCCCAGGGATTTTTATTTGGTTTCCAGTCAGATTAATCGGTTGTTTATATATTTATATTGTTTCGCAACGGCAAAAATAACCTGTAAAGGAAGATGTGTGTGTACAATTTCTTACTTTGTTAATCCAAAACAACTCTGGTAAATATCCTAATGCACTTTCTAAAGGGTGCTCTTAATTATTGCTGCGAAAGAACAGAAAGGGATGGATAAGTTATTTTTGCATTAGCATGTTTTCACTAGACTCAGAGAAGGGACACAAGAAGCGAGACTTGTTCTTAAACCTCACTTTACTTCCTTAATTTCCCTGGCCGGGCAACGTAAATTGTGCTGTAACACACAGCTACTTTATAAAAAAACAACCAAGAAATGATACTCTCCAGCCCGCTCTCATACCACTTCGCTTTAGAGAGTTAAACGATTTATGATAGGTTAAAAAATAGTTATTGTCTGAACAGCCAATGGTAATGCGGATCTAACTCTGACCAATAGACAGGTACAATGTGCCGGAGGGGACGGCTCTTGATTCTCACGTCCAATAAGAAAAGAGGAAAGGGAAACGCCTAATTTGCATAAGGCTTCTATAAATAGAGGGGCGGCCGCTACTAGTTCTATACTGTTACTACTGGGTGTTTAGAGATTGAAGACTAGTCTACGTCGAGTATTTTAAAATAGAATAGCTTTTGTCAAGATGCCTGAGCCAGCAAAATCTGCTCCCGCTCCCAAAAAGGGCTCTAAAAAAGCTGTGACGAAGACTCAGAAAAAGGGCGATAAGAAGCGCAGAAAGACTAGGAAGGAGAGTTATTCCATCTACGTGTACAAAGTGCTGAAACAAGTTCACCCGGACACCGGTATCTCCTCTAAGGCCATGGGGATCATGAACTCCTTTGTGAACGACATCTTCGAGCGCATTGCGGGGGAAGCGTCTCGCCTGGCTCATTACAACAAGCGTTCAACTATCACTTCCCGGGAGATCCAGACCGCTGTGCGCCTGCTTCTGCCGGGGGAGCTGGCCAAACATGCTGTGTCTGAGGGCACCAAGGCGGTCACCAAGTACACCAGCTCCAAGTAAATAGTTTGCTGTGAGACTACGAACACCTATAACCCAAAGGCTCTTTTAAGAGCCATCCACTTTCTCACCCAAAGAGCTCTAAAATCACTAACTGCTGCTGCTTGTGTTCTTCAAATTCCAACAGTGTATTTTTTAAAACAATCTGTACTTGTGTTTTAGTTTCAGGCGACTTGTTAAAGCATTTTTTCATATGCTCCCTATATAGAGGGGGGACTGATTTCGTTTTAGTAAATGGCATTGTCAATTTAAACTATATCGGGGTTTCAAATTTTAAGGCAAAATGTAGGTGTTCCTCGTCCTTCTCGTTTCTCCCCCTCCCAACCAATAGTTCGGTGATGTGTCACCTCCAAGAAATATAAAATATGGTTAAACGGTTTGTCCCGTAAATAACATTTGACATATTACCAGATTATACTGTTCAGTACTCTATTTAACCGAAGAATATTCCTAGAGGTTCGACAAAAGTTTTGGCTCCATGAATTATCTGCCTGAAGGATAGTTGGTTTGCCTCATTGTTTCTATCATTCTTTAAGTTCCTGTACCTAACTTTCCCCCTCCCTCTCTAGTTTATCTGAATATTACTATTTGGGACTGTTAACATTTTGTAAAAAATAACAAAATATTCCAAGTTATGGGGGTGTTACAGCTCCTTTCAGCGTGAATGTAGTGGCTTTTAAAAGAGCCTTTGGGTCGTTTGGAAGTTGCAGAAGAGAGCTGAGCTGAGCAGCCTGTAAACCCTTTCACCACTGTTACGCCGGGGTAACCGGATGTCCTTGGGCAGGAGGTGACTCTCTTTGGCGTGACTGGCAAACAGGTTAAAGTTAGTATTTTCAAAGAGCCCACCAATTCGCTGGCGTCCTATCGGGCCACAACGGCCGAGCTCTGGAAGCACAGATAGAAAGCGGTCGCCATAAGCTGGCTAGTCAATGTCATCCCTGCTCTCTTTCTCTTACTGCTGAACAACCATCACGCACACAAATCCCCGGAGATAAAGAAGGGGCGGGGATAATAGTTAACCCACAGAATGGGCTGAAACCTCTCTCGATCCTCGTATTTTGTGTTTTAATTTGCTGCTATTTAGAGGGCGGCACAACTAACCTCCAGTAATTCTTCCCTCTGAGACTGTGGGGCACTGCGCCCTCATGAGGGATCTAATTTCCTTCAGTCCTGTCTTAAATAGATGAAAGACTGGAGGAGTTCTTAAATAGTAATTACTTGCAATAAGTGAAACTAACACGGCTGCTACTCTGAAACCTGAAAGGATTAAATTTGCCTAGTTTCATCCTGATAGATTCTTTTGCTCGAAGATGTACCTGGCTTAATATGCGGCGTTAAGGAGGATAACACGACACAAGAATATCGCTTTCCTTGTGTCTCATCCCTCTTCGAAAAAAATCGCAGGTGTGTTCTGTTTCCAATTAGATTGGCTTGATTTTACAAAGGGATTGTTCAAATCTCCTGCTTATCATTCCTATATCCCACCCCCCCAATAACTCATTGGTGGCTTGTTTACAGGTTCTTCGAATTGCAAAGGGTATTTGTATGAAATATTTCTAAAGTTTGTCAGATAATCACCTCACAGTGGGAAAGGAACTTGAAGCCAAAGTTTTAAATAGCAACTTTATATTTCAGTTTTCCTTTAGAAGTTAACAGGGAATACGTGCATTTTACAGAACTGGAAAACGCCATTCATTATACTAGAAAGCAGCTTACCTACAATAGTGTACCATCTCCGAACAACACTTATAGGCATGCTACAACTCCTTTAAGTGTAAATGTAGTGGCTCTTAAAAGAGCCTTTGGGTCATTTGGAAGATGGCTGAGCAGCCTTTAAGCTCTCTCGCCACGGATACGCCGGGCTAACTGGATGTCCTTGGGCATGATGGTGACTCTCTTGGCGTGAATAGCACACAGGTTAGTATCTTCAAAGAGCCCCACCAAGTAGGCTTCGCTGGCCTCCTGCAGGGCCATAACAGCCGAGCTCTGGAAGCGTAAATCGGTTTTGAAGTCCTGGGCGATTTCACGGACCAGGCGCTGGAAGGGCAATTTGCGGATGAGCAACTCAGTAGATTTCTGGTAGCGGCGGATCTCTCGTAGGGCTACGGTACCTGGTCGGTAACGATGAGGTTTCTTCACTCCCCCAGTGGCAGGCGCGCTCTTCCGGGCAGCTTTGGTAGCCAGCTGCTTACGAGGGGCTTTGCCACCGGTGGATTTACGGGCGGTCTGCTTGGTCCTGGCCATTCTAACCAAAACGAAACGTTATTAGTTCTGAAAGAAAACGGAGAAAAAGAAACCGTTGTTCTGGCACTAACTATATTTATAGGCAAACTCTCCTTTTTGATTGGCTGCTGGGAACGAGCTATCTCTCGTTGGGTGATTTGAAAATTTGAAAAGCCCGCTCTGTCATATTGAAATACCGCCCTTCCCGCCACACCACTATCATAGAGCTTACGGCTTTTCCGAATGTAGCGGCACCACAGCTCATTTCCCTGAAATTTACGAATCTCGGACCGCCCAGCACCGAACATTTCTGCGGTTTCCTCTCTCCGAAACTTCATCAAGATACAGACTCCACCTTTCCTTCGCTACCACCTCAGCTTCTTGTTCTTGTATATCGGCGGCTCCATGTCTCACTACTTCTTTCAAAATGGCTAGTTTATGAATGTCATTCCCGCTCCTTATTTCTCTTACAGCCGAACACCCACCTCTGGAGGCAGGGAAGGGGAATAGCTAAATCACAGAATGTATCGAAAATCTCCCCGTTCTCATTGAGTTTCATGTTTCAGTTTGTGGTTATTTGGAGGGTTGGATGATCCTTTAATTCTCTAACCCCGCTTTCAGACTGAGAACACTCCTCCCTTTAGTCTCCTTTCGTCCTGCCTGAAACCTTAAACACGCGAGACCAAAGGAATTCTTAAACAGTAATCACTTGCGTTGCAATACTTGCCCAGTAAAAGGATTAAATTTCTATTTTACAGCCTAATCTATGGTGTAATAAGTGACCGTAATGAATGGAAAACTAGGACACAAATCATTAGACATTAGGACACCTTTTCTTCCCCACGGGGAACATAATTTTATACCGAAGAAGTACTCAAACTCCCACCTCCACCCCCCGACCCGAAGGGGTAGAGACTGTCTAAGTAGTTCTGAATAGTCTTCAGGAGGAAATACAGGGGAGGGTTATCACTAACTCATCTGTTAACAGAGTGAACTTTTTAAACTAATCAATGTGTCAAATCACGGCCCCACTAGCTAGATAGAAAAGGTATTTTGGTCTCTAACTCATCCGCAGTTTCGCCATTTCCCCCCGGCTTTCCAGGCGGAAGCTACTGCTAAGAATAGTTTTAACTAAGCTTTCTACCCTGGACGGGAAAGTCCTCGGTTATCCCTTCCTAGGAGATATAGCTTGCTATGCCTCGGCTGCTGCCCAAACAGAGTAGCTCTGAGAGCACCAAGGCTGTGAACAGATTGCTGGTAAAGAGTAAGAAATTGGGAATTATGCCATTCGCCTACAGTTCCCCGGCTCCAGTTTAGATAGACTATATTTATGCAATGAATCATCACCTGAGGCTGAGATCTATGGAAGACGACCTGATTGAAAACTGTCAAGAAAAACAAGGGCGGGGTCTATTCTCCGTTCTCCTCCTCCACTAGTCTCAGTTTTCATGATGCTTGAGTTAGAAGAAAAGTAGCGGGTTATTAGCCCGGCCCTTTCGCTCGCCATTGTCTGAGAATTGCTCCATTTAGACTCCGCAATATATAGATATATATCATCATTTTTCAGGCTTTGGCAGATTATCAAATCCTACCTCTACTAATTATTAATTCAACGGAATCCCTGATTTTCTGGCAATACCTGGCGTCTGCTTCTCTGTGACTTGTTTAAAATAAGATCAGCTGTCAAATGGCATTTTTCATTTGCCATTACCATATTTTGCCTCCTGGAGGACCTTCTGGTAAAACTGCTTCACTTTTGGGCCTATTTTGGTTTCAAACTGCTCCTTTGATTTTTATGGATTTGCAGTCTGCGGTAAAATCTGACCAATCAGGTTTCGTGACACATCAACCTCTCTCCTGCTCCCCAGCATTCGCCGCCATTATCTCAAGTGTGCGAAAAGAAAAGTAATGCGATGAGTGCAAATGTACTGTATTTCATCCAAAGATAGAGCAGGGCCTTCTTGTATTATCGGATACTGTATTATTTTCTTTCGTTCATTACGTTCGTTCATTGGGAGGTATGTTCCTTTTCCATTCCCGTTGCAGTACCATACTGTAAGTAGTGGACTAGTGATTTGAATGGCTGTACAAATCATCAAGCAGAACATCAGAGTAATTTTCCACGTCAGGAAAAGGAACTCATTCATATAACTAATAAGTAGAAAGAATTATTTTATGTGGGAAACGCTTTGAAATTGCTTAAAGAAAACGGGGAACAATACTTATAATTTGATATACACACGTGACAGTAAAAAAGTCAACACATCTTAATGCTAACCATGCTCTATTATAACACAATTTAACTATGAGTCCGCAGATCTTTAGAAAGCATGGATTAAAATGATCGCTAAGGGTTCTAGGACACTGATGAAAATAAAATGTGTCATCCTTTCTCATTTATTATCCTTTACTGCCATCTAACGGACACTCCTTTTCAAGCTGCAGAATTTTAAAATACTGTAACATTGCAGTATTTACTATTAACATAAAAAAAATACAAACCAATAGTAATACAATAATAAATATCCTTCGTTCATCTTCGTAACTCTTACATTAAGATTTCTTGTATTTTGAATAACAGATTATTTTCCCCAACAGGGAGCAAAAACTAGAACTTTCCCATAGAAACTCAGCTTTTCCCATAATACAAAGTAATGGACAGATAGCAAGTGATAGACTCAGCTGTAAATATTCTAAAATGTGACATGTCTATTAACATAATAAATGAGAACAGTATGTTACACACTGCCAAAATACAGTCTTGATATAACATTTGAACTGAACAAGGGAGAAAAAAAAGCTATTGAAAATATTTTTATTTGCTACACACTCTTCAGACCTTCCTCTGAACACAGAATTATTCATTTCTCAAAGGCTTTCATCACTAAAAAGTATCCTAATGCTCCCCAAATATTAATTATTCTTTGAGAATTCCCCTTGAGTTGAGGTGACATGATTAATCCAATTTCTCTGATGAGGAGCCAAATAACACAGAGATTAAAGAAAAAACATCCATTGATTTTGGGTGCCTGATTCCAGATGGCTAGGGCCTGATTTTTCAGAGTACTTAGCATAATATATTCAACCAGAACTCCCATTTTGCTCAGATGCAATTATGAGCTCTCAGCACTTCTGCAAATCAGACCAAAGGGCTCAAGTAAGGCACAGAAAAAATAAGGAACACACAATTCATGACCACCTCTAAAACGTGTGGTTTAAGTGACTGGCCCAGCATCACATAGGAACTCTATGAGAGAGGCCAGGATAGAATCCAGTTCTCTAGGGTAGCATTCAACTGTCATAACCACGAGCCCTTCCCTTCTCTTCCTGTAATCCCTGCCTTATTGACTACACACCTTCACCTGATGCGGTTCACTAACTATCCTGACCCCTGTTTGCCAGAGACCATGGCACACATCTACCTAGGGCATGTCAGGTTGCAGCCCTCTTCTGACTCCTCCAGAACGTCTTACTGAGATTTTGGCTGCACTTTTCTCCACACCTCCCGTTCCTTGCACACCTCATCCGTGGTCCTGCAAAGTCATGGGACCTCCTCACCAACCTCCTCCTGGCACTGGCCAAGATGGCCATGCATCATACCAGGAGGAGGAAGCTGGATGGGGGTATTCTGCAACTGCCAGGCCTATTTCCCGTCCTTTGTCTGCTCATGTCGCTGGGAAGAATTCTTCTGGGTGGTGTCCACTGACTTTCTAGACTCCTTTGAATAGCAGTGGGGGTTGTCGGGGCTCCTCTGTTTGGTACCCCCTCCGGATCCCTGATTTTCAGCCTTAGACCTCACTCAAAATTCTGTTTTCTCCTTTTTTGTCCCCCATAATCAGTTGCAGCCTGGGCTTAGTGGTTCCCCTTGGCCCCTTAGCTGAGGGGCAGGCACTTTAGTTATGGGCTGGTCTAGATTCGCCTGTACCAGTACTTCAGATAGTATACACTGTTAAGCTGCCTAGAGTAGCTCAGAAGCATGAGTGCCAACCTCAGGGCAGACTGTCAAGGAAAAAGGCAAGAACCACAAACTAGTTGTATGTTCTATAATTACATTTCACCAACTAAGTAACCAGTGTGAACTCCTAAAGCACTATAGCAAGCCTCCGAAAGCAATCCTGCCTTTGTGTTAGATGGTGTCTTACACCAAAAATCACCACAATATTCAGGTTACTCCCAGTCCCAAAGAACTTATACTTCACACCTGGTAATGCTTCCATCCTGAGTGTGCCAGTTTATAGTTTTAGAGCAGACACTTTTATAGTTACAAAGCAAACACTTAAATATTATCTTATAGCATAGGATAAAGATATTATAAGTGAGTTTAATGAATGCAGCAACTTACAAGCATTTCATAAAGTCCAAATACTACACACACCTCTATAAATCTAACACCTATTTAACTATACTAACACAGGTGAGCCAGCTTGGTGTCCAGCTATGCATTTGTCAGTGTTCAGTGAGACCCAGGGGCCTTGGCAATCTTTCAACTTCTTCAAGAAATGATGAAGAGGTTCTATGACAACAGACTCCTTCACCATGGATTTATTCCATGAACCACCATCCATCCTGGAGCTGAATGAGGCACCTGTTCTGTGCAGAAAATAGTATGTGATCATTACATTAAAAGCCTCAGATATTGTGGGTCCATAAGTCTGACTACCCTTAAGCTTGCTATTGTAGGTTAGTCTTTACATCTGCTAATTCTTTTGCCAGTGTATCATATGTTTTCCTGAATGACTGCATCTACACTTAGGGCTTTTGCGCACATAGTTGTAAGTTATAGGTGTGATATAGCTATTCTGGCTAAACTTTTACATATAGACCAGTCCTAATACTTGTATATTGTCAGCTACCATCAAAACCCCACATCTGCACTGGCATTCACATAGGGTCATGCACCTTCATTGTCCTTTCTGCTGCACTATTGCTCGGAGCAGTTCCACCAGTCTGGTGACACACTTCACCGAGCACAATGCTCAGGCAGGTCTAACCAAAGATAATGGCCCCAAAGAAATCCTTAGCAGGATAATTAGGTGTAATCATATGGCAAATATATGATATTTTGTCTGGAGTAGACAAAATGGTTAAATGTTGGGGATTTTCTTCACTGCCAAGTTAACTCACATTATAGCTCAGTTATTCCTGTTAACTAATCCCCGTTACATACACAAATACAAAATGCCACACTTGTGTGTTTTGGTTCTAGTACCTCAAATAAGTGGCACCAATGGATATATAGGTTAAGGCCCTGTCAGCTGATAACACGACCACCCTGTCCTGTGAACATAGCCTTGTGACATTCAAGTGCTGCTAACCCTTCTTTGCCTTGCCACTGTTCCCACTGGGCTATCTTCTCTTGTTTTCTATCTATTCCTTCCTTCTAGATCAGAAATCACCTACCAATTGGTATCGGCTGACTAAACATTCAGCCATCATGTTTTAACTTTGTTTCCAGTACCAGCAACTCTCCGGGTCCAATATAACATGCTCTGTTTGAGAATAGTGACCAGGAAGACATCTTCTCAGCATTAAACCAGCTGGTAAGAGGGTAACGCAAAACCCCACTTTGATGTCCCACCAGCTCCGATTGCATGCAGACCACACTACTATGTTCTTCGGCCACTGTACAATTTGGGTTGAGGGCTCAGCCACTCAGTGCCTCGGTCCATGCATGAAAGTGCACATGGTCAGCAATACCCAATGTACTCCATACTCTGTCTACACAGGAGGAGGAGAGCAGGTACACTGATGATTTACACTTGACACGGAGCTTCGATGTTTCCTGTTTGTGCATACTTTACTTTTTGTAGTTTGGGCTGTTTTAGGGTTGAGTGCTTTTGCAAATGCTTGTTAGTTTGTGATAGTTGGGCTGCCTGTGTTAGAAACCTGCAATAAATATTTTGTGTACTACAATCCTTTGGCGTTTGTGTAGTGCAAAAATATTACGGAGTAACAGCAACTTAAAAATCAGGATTTTAATTAATTCTCTGGTTAATAATACATGCAACTGATTATTTGACTAGCTGTAAATACATTGATATGGTGCACTAATGCAGTGCTCTCATTAATTAATTTCTCCCTCAAATCTAAGATGAGGGGACACAAGGCATCCTTTACTGCCCTTGCTCTCCTAGGACCAGCCTTAGTCTGCAGCATTCTCATTCAAAACAGTGGTGTACTTTCTTCTTGCTTGTTCAGGGCCTGTAAAAATTCACAGTCACCAACCCATTGATGGCTAAAGAACCCTTCCTTATGCTCAAATATATTGTACTGTGTACAGCAGTCCCCACTGAGATCAGTCACATTGTACACATACTGCAGTCCAAATGATTGTAGATAACACCATCTTGTCTTCTCTCAACCAAAGGCTCAATCCACCAACATCCTGTGCTTTTTCAGTGTGCTGTTAAAACTTATGTATACATATAACAACAAAAACATGGCATGCCACAGTATATGCTTCTCTTTCTGGAGGAGAGGAGGAGAGAACAAGCGTGTGACTGATGTGTAGTCACTTAATGTTACACTGGAAGGCATTCTGATACTAGGGTGATGAGGACAGTATAAGAACCTATATAGCATACAAGAGAATAGGAAGGACTCCCTTTGTAACATTAATGGCACTTACCTCCACAGTGTAGTACAGTGTCATATATTTTACAAGATTGTTACAAATCCCCCTGGCAAGAATAGACCATTGTGATTCACATCAATAAGAAATAAGAGATTTGTTGTGCCTTTGGGTGTAAATTCACCTCTCCTTCTTATCACAGTGTGAGTCATGGTTGTGACGGGTTGGATCACAGAAACCCCCTTGGGAGCTGCCACCTGATGTGCCAAGACTACCCCTGCTCCTGTTTTCCCTGTCAGCTCAGGACTCCAGCACCCTGTCTTGCTAAGCCAAACACTCCAGTCCGCTCCAACACAGACCCAGGGTCTGAATCACTTGTCCCAGAGCTGCAGGTTTACCTGAAAACAGCTCACAGAAGTGTGCTTGTCTTTAGCACTCAGATGCCCAACTCCCAATGGGGTCTAAACCCAAATAAATCCGTTTTACCCTGTATAAAGCTTATACAGAGTAAACTCATAAATTGTTCGCCCTCTATAACACTGATAGAGAGATATGCACAGTTGTTTGCTCCCTCAGGTATTAATATATACTCTGAGTAAATTACTAAATAAAAAGTGATTTTATTAAATACAGAAAATAGGATTTAAGTGGTTCCAAGTAGTAACAGACAGAACAAAATAAGTCACCAAGTAAAATAAAATAAAATTCGCAAATCTATGCCTAATCAAACTGAATACAGATAATCTCACCCTCAGAGATGCTTCAGTAAATTTTTTCTCAGACTGGACACCTTCCAGGCCTGGGCACAATTCTTTCCCCTGGTACAGCTCTTGTTGCAGCTCAGGTGATAGCTAGGGGATTCTTCGTGATGGCTCCTCTCCCTCCTTTGTTCTCTTCCACCCCTTTATATATCTTTTGCATAAGGCGGGAACTCTTTGTCCCTCTGGGTTTCCAACCCCCCCTCACTGGAGAAGCATGAGGTTAAAGATGGATTCCAGTTCAGGTGACATGACCACATGTCACTGCAAGACTTCATTACTCACTTGCCAGCACGCACATATACAGGAAGACTCACAGGTAAACACAGCCATCTGCAGACAATGGGAGTCATCAAGATTCCAAATCATCATTAATGGCCCACACTTTACATAATTACAATAGGCCCTCAGAGTTACATTTTATATTTCTAGTTTTAGATACAAGAGTGGTGCATTTATTCAAATCAAATACCTTACAAGAGACCTTTTGCATGAAGCATATCCCAGTTACGTTATATTCACTTATTACCATATTTTTCTAAAACTATCCCAGTTACATTATAGTCACTTATTATCATGTTTTTATAAAACCATATAGACTGCACAACGTCACAATGGTGACCTGCTGAAAGTAATCCTTCCACTAGTCAACACAATGAAGTGCAGTTGGGGTGCATGGTGATGAATGAAGGAATACAATTCTGTGGGACACAACATACCACATAAAATTGCACATTATAGCAGATGGACAGCTCTGCTGTCAGAATTCCATCTTTATTTTTTTCTAATTGTAATGATTAATGTCGATTTTGATTTTTAAGATGCTTTTGTTTGTATTGATTTTTATTTCTACTGTTGTTGGAAATGAAGTGGGCAGTAGGGTTGGGGTAGAGTTAGGACAGCACCGATAGCAGGTCTGCAGAGAGTTTCCTGCACATCTGAGGGGCCCAAGACACTAGGGTCCAAGGGTTGGGGGAGGCTGTGGTCCTGGCCCTGTAGAACAGAGACCCCTGGCCAGAACTGCAAGGAAAATGTTGAGTCCCCAGCTGTGGGGTGCTGCTGAAGAGTACCTGCTCAGAGATGACTCTCACATGTCTGGCTGGTGAGTGAGGGAGCAGGCCCATGGTAGCGGAGATGCAGAAGCCTCCCTGCATAGACACAGGGCCAGTGACACCTGATTCCTGCTGGCACAAGGTTTAAGGAAGGCAGTGGTACTGGAGGTGCAGAGCAGAGACCCCAGTAAGGACTGCAAGGAGTTGGAGAACAAGGCCCCAGCCACAGGGGAGGTCACCACACTGGTGAATGGCTCCTGTCTGGAGACTGGGCAACCTTAACTCTGTGTTAACTAACTTTTTTTGCTATTTAATTTGCAAGACATTCCTCATGTCCACTTAATATAGGGTAGCTCTCACTGAAACATACTTACAATATATTCTCAGTGGCTACTGACAACTCCAAGGGGGTAGTTAATTGTGCACCATAATTCGGTATGTCCTGGTTTTCAAAGCCTTGCAGCTCAGTGGCTTTGGTGTTCTGTAAAGGCATGAGGCACTGTCGATCAGGGCCGGCTCCAGGGTTTTGGCCGCCCCAAGCAGCCAAACAAACAAACAAAAAAGCCGCAATCGTGATCTGCGGCAGCACTTCGGTGGGAGGTCCTTCGCTCCGAGCAGGAGTGAGGGACCATCCGCCGAATTGCCGCTGAACAGCTGGATGTGCCGCCCCTCTCCGAAGTGGCCGCCCCAAGCACCTGCTTAGTAAGCTGGTGCCTGGAGCCGGCCCTGCTGTCGGTCACTCTGAACGCTGTATTAACAAAGATTTGGGACAGTGAATAACCATGTGGCAAGTTATTGTAACATGAATGGTAAACTGCAATGATGCCTTAGAAGCTGAATTGCAGTGAATGTTTGTCTTTTTTGGGAGTGTCCAGTAAGATTGTGTGATGTGTCTGTGGCCTTCCAGAAACTAAACTGCAAGTATAAGGGACAGAAGTTTCTTTTTTCCCTAATTTCTGATACCTCTGTGTTTTTGCATATGTGAATCTTGAAATTAAGATATCTAAAAAACTGAGAGCATGTCATGCTCTCTCCCTTCCCCTGCCCCCAAAACACAACATTAAAAAGCCTTAATAAAGTGGTGTAAAAACCCTTAATTTTTAAAGTATCAATTAAGAGTGACAAAACATAAATAAACAAAACCAACCAACCGTCCCCACCCCACACTTCTTGCCTCGCAGACAAGGGGTTAGTGGAAATGGATATATGCAGGTTGATGAGCTATTCTTGTGTGTGGAGAAGAGATGGCATGAGGGTAAGTGAATTTAGGGTTTCCCTGAGCATTTAGAGGTGCCCCACAAGGATGTGTCCAAGATAAAAGTGATGCCAGAGCCTCTGCATCAAATGGTCAATATTTGAAGGGATTCCCCAGACCTAGTGCCATGGCCCACTGGGGCGCTTTTGGCAGTAGTAGTATGGGGAGTCAGAGCATTGATACCTTGGTGCAAAGGCATTCTTATTTTTTATCAGTTCTCCTGCTGTAATCCTCTAAACTGCGTATTTGTTATTTCTCTGTAACTGTTTTTCTGCCCTGACTTTTTAGAGTGTAGGCTGCAGGGGAGGGAACATTTCTTATTCTATGCCATGGACTTGTCTATAATACGCAGTTTTCTCGGCAAAAGACAGCTTTTTTCAACAAAACAGTGGAGGTGTACACACTACAACGCTCCTCCTTCCCACAAAACTTTCCTGCTTCGCTGACAAAATAAAACCACCTTGACAAGACGTGTAGAGCTTTATGCAGCAAAGTTAGATCGACAAAGTGTCAGTGTCGCTGTAACTGGCCTCCTGGAGGTATCCCACAATGCCCACCGTGACCGCTCAGCTCAACTGTTTTGAACTCCACTGCCCTGCATCCAGCTACACAGGCATGCACCCCTGCCCTTTCAAAGCCTCAGAAAGTTTTGAAACTGCTCAGCATGGAGAACTTGCATAGCTACTGCCCAACTGAGCATGCCGGCTCGGTGGCAGCAAATGCACTTCTGCCTGGACTACAGAGAGCGGGTGGGTCTCCTTGGTCTGTGAGGAGAGGAGGCTGTGGGAGAACTCGGAGGGAATCATGGAATCAAAACATTAATGCGGAATCCTGCTCTTTCCAGCACTAGGACCACAGTGGCAGGCAGGCGATGGGGGCTGTTGCTGTGAGGAGGGAGAGGAAGAGACTTGTGCTGTGCTGTGCAGAGCCAGGGAGTGAGTTGGGGGCTGATGTTGGGGTGTTCCCACTGGTGTACTGGTCTCCGCTGAGCTGGGACAGGGGGGCACCAGCTGTCTGTGCACCAGCTTCTGCCTCAGGATTGTTTACTTCCGGCTGCTGCCTGAACTTAAAGAGATAGCTTGCCCACACACATACTTCCCCAACAAATACTCTGTCTCTCTCTCACTTCCCCCCACAGAATCTCTCACACACTCCCCCAACACACTGTGGGCTTCTTGTGTTAGTGTTCAGCAATGTCAGTTTGGTCATATTACCAAGTGCTACTTTAAAAAATCATTTAAAATGTGTTACTTTTCAGGCACACACAGCAATCATTATAAGGTTCAGAGCACGGTGCAGACAAACAATGCCAGGCTCAGCACATTATAGCAACACACATTATTGTGGCTCAGTGTTATCATGCTCCTTCAAGGCATCCCCAGCTGAATAGCTTCCCATTGGGCTCCTCTTATAGCCTGGTAGTCATAATGCACAACACAATACTGAAGAGCAGTGCAGGATCCATGCTTTGTGACAGAGATGGCTGGGTTGCAGGTTACCAAAGCAGTTGGCAATCTAGTACGATGCCCATGGAATGATGGGATTTAGAAACTTTCATCATATGACACTGTACCTGCCCCCATGAGGCATTGCAAACCCTTCCCAAAGCTATCCACAGTGCACTGCTCTGTCTCAATGCAAGAGCTGCTATTATGTATGCGCTCCACTGACACAAGGAGCATAGTATGGACATGCAACTGCCGTTTAATTACAGTGGTGGCTGTATGTTGGCATAACTTGCGTTGGCAAAACTTTGTAGTGTAGACAAGGCCTTAGTTGGTACAATGCCTAGAGCAATAGGACTGTGGCACTGGTTGGGCACTTTAGGCCCTACTGGATTAAAAATAACAACAACATATGGTTATTAGGGAAGAAATGGGGCTTGAGCTGGGAAGGGCCAGGTTGGAAAAAGTGCAGCAGAGAAGAAAAACAGTTCTGCTACCTCCATACCCCTCATTCTAGAAAGTTGGAATCTAGCAGAGGGTACATGGTAAATGGTGACAGTGTGCAAACGGTGGAGAGAAAAATTTGTGAGCATGGGAGTGTCTGGATTTGAGCAAAGGGATGTGACACTGTGCAGGGACTACATCTGGATAGAGTTCAGGGGAGTGAGTTTAATTGAAATATGAGGGAGTGGCTTGTGTAGGAGTCTGGTGAACACAGGTGTTTCCCCAAGTGCAGGATTGTTCCGTGTGGGGTGTTTATGAATGGATAAATGGGCATGTGGGTGGAGGGAAGAGTGACTGTATGTACACCTATCATGAAGCAACATGAAATGTACAAGTATTGAATGAAGCAAAGATTGACTAATGAACCCTCGTAAGCACAGTTTTGGAACCAGATAAAATCATTAACAAATTAAAATGCATATTTTCATTTTGTAATGAAATTATTTTGTAATTTGGGGAAGATGAACTACTTATACCCAAAGAGGACAGATGCTCACAGACAATTCAAAGTATTTTTAAAACATCCTCATTTTTGGGGTGATGCTTAGCATAATTTTCTCTTTAAGGGGAAACTAAGTGAACCAGACTAGCAATACCATGCCACTAGCAAACAATGCATCCATATCTTACCTCCTGTGCTTCAGTTTTACTGACAATTCTCTAAAATCATATTCCTACAGGCCTTTCTCAGGTTGACTTTTATGTTAAGGATGAAACATGGAGCTGTTTTTCCTCATCCCCTCTCTTTCCCAACCCTATACCCTCTTTTTTTTAAAAAAACAAAACACAAATTGAGATGAATCAAAACAGCAGACAAGGAGGAGATTGCTTATCTTAATAGCTTTCATGTATTCTTTGCATTTCATCTGAGTATGCTTTGTAGTAACCATCACAAATGTATCATGTCTCATACATCTGGGTTTTTTTTAAGTGACAAAGAAGTCCTTTAAAGGGTCATACTAAAAGTGCTAAATGTCTTCTCTCATTTTATCTTGAGGATTCATTAGGCTACATCGACTATTGTTTCTAATAACTACATGAGGGCCTGTCCACAACATAGCGTACAGGAGAAAAACAAAGCAAAAACCATTATATTTCTTAAATAACCAGTGTTGATTCTGGTAAGTAACATTTTCTTACTACTGTTATTACTTATTGCTATGATGTGCCTTAATTTTATTTATCATGGTTTATCATCTTCAATAGCAAATCGGCTTCTTCCCTGTTGTTTAGGACCTGATTGTGCCCTAGTTTTCACCAGGTTACAGCCAAAATTATCATGAGCAATCTCTAGCTACTGTTATGGAATGGAAAGAGAATATACAGTTTATTCACTTTTATTGTTATGGATAATTCAGATGTATAATTCAGAACTTTTTGTGAACTTGTAATTGATTAGTTATAACTAGAGCTTATGAGTTCATTTTTGAACTGAGGTAAGGCTCTTATTACCTTTTAAAAAAAAACCCAAAACACTGAATCATGTTCTATTAGTGCTAAAAAACAAACAAAGAAATCAAATCAAAACAAAACGACCAGTAGGTATAAAATTTTCATGCAGTTCACAATGCAATACAAATATGAGTAATTCATAGAGCTAACATTAATTGTCCAGTTTACTAAAAGCACTTTTGCATACTATTAAATGTAAGTGGAAAAAGAAATAATGGATTGAAAGCATTTTGATCTTTAATTAATGTCCTCTATATAACTTCATGTTTTTACAGCAACAATTTCTGACTAGCAAAATGTCATCAGAAATAATGGTGTAAAAAACCCTAGTCTTTCTTGCTTTTGAAAATACAATCAAAATATTACTCTAGCAACTACTTTATTTTTTTGCATTTAATAAACAGAAATTATATAAGAATGTAATTAATTCGAACAATAAAATGTCTTTAAAACTTAAAAATAACTTTGTATGTTGTATTGGAATATCTAGAAAGGTACACTATGACAATTACATGTATACATTTACTGTGTTTAGGAAATAAAATACTTGGTTAAGGGAACCAATTCTTCTCTCGTATTCAAAATTCAGAGGAAGTAACAGAAGGTCAGTCCCTTCTCCAGAATCAATTTGAACTGGAAAAAAAAAAAAAAAATGAAATCACTGGCTTTCTACCCTGATTTGGAGGTAGCCCTTTAAAGACAAAGATTCCCTTGTAGTTGTAATTTTATTTCCAAGGGTACAGTTTTAATTTATTGGTTCTTCTTTAATTCATTATTAGTTTATCCAATGGGAAGCCCTACTGAATAAAAATACCCTGCTTCCCCTTCACCCAGTTATAAAATCAAATGATTCGGTGGCAATTATTGTGAAAAACAAAACTTTTTTTAACTCTGAAAAAAAAAAACCCCAAAACCCTGCGCGGGCAGAAAAGTCCTTCCCGAGCGGGCTCCTTAATGCACCAATCACAGAATACCTCTGGTGTATGAACAACAGGCGCCAGCTTCCCCCCCCCCCCCCAATGAGTTATAGAAAAATTCTGCTAGTACAGGATGTCGGAAACAGCGCTTATTGCTGCTCCGGCTGTTTCTTATCTTTGAGCTAAAGCCCCCGCTGAAAAGCTAAAGGCGGCGGCAGGAGGCTCCAAAACCTGCAAGTCCTCGGGTCCCAGCTGATCAATGTCTGCTTCTAAGCGCAAAGGACTCTCTTTGACCGCTCTTAGCTGGCCTGCCAGAGGGTACGATGTGGGGAAAAGCAATAGTCTCATCAAAAGTCTGGTGAGCGAGGGCATCTTGGTTCAGACCAAAGCACCCGGGCCTCTCATTTCTTCAAAATCAGCAGGAAGTCGGCAGAGACCTAGGAAAAGACGCGCGGGGAGGGGGGTGGGGGGCACAAAAAACCCCAACCCCGAAACAAACAACAAAGGCAGAGCCTACGAAACCAGCTGTGAAGCAGCCCCATAAGGCTGAGATCGCGAAAAGGAGCTCGGGAAAAAAAAAAAAAAAAAAAAGGCAGCCAAGAAAGCAGCCAAGAGCCGGAAAGGGTTAAAACTACCCAGGCTAAGAAGTCAAAGCGTTGAAGCCCAAGGCTGCCAATCCGAAGCTAAGGAAAGATGAAGGCAAAGGCGGCGGCGCCCAGGAAAAAGTGAAATTAATGAAGATTCTTGTCATTCAAAGAAACCCAACGCCATCCACTCCTTCCCCAAAATAGCTGACAAGTTTCGTTTATTAACAACCTCACGGTGCTTTTCATGGAAGGGAGAAATTCCCTTTTCGATCTTGCCCCTTAAAATCACAGGAAAAGGCCCAATAAAACATACTTTTGTGGGCTCGTTGGGAGTGAACATGAAGCAGCCCCCGGGAAATGGGGTTTATTTGGGTCACTCGCGCCACAGATCGGACGCCCTTGCTAGAAAGCAAACGAATGGGAACACCTTTACAGATCAATTGTAGCTTTCATTTTCTTCGGGTAGAGGATTCGATGTACTAAGAAAATTACTTAGAAGATTCAATACTAGTGTTAGAGTCGAGCGTTAGGGGAGTGAGTTACTGTAACTCCACGCTTCTTGTGTGAGGGAGAGAAGTTGTGTGCGCCCGAGAGAATATAGCTTCGGCCACCAGGTGGGGGTAAGGAGAAATGTAGTGATCATCTATAGACAAGAATCCTTTTTCTAGTCTACGGGCGGGAGCAGGGTTAAGTTTGAAAAGCCTGCTCCGCTGTGCAAGGAATTGATCCTTACCAATCGGCACAGCTCGATCTTTTAAGGGGAAAAAGGCAACATTGTATAAAAGCTGCTTTGCTATCCAGGCGAGGAAATAATTTAACAGAAGATTGTACCTAACACCAGATACCTCCTTCTCAGGATATTTTAGTTGGTTTCCAGTCAGATTACAAACACTCCCTGCCCCCCAAGTACAAATGACCTATAAAGAAAAGTATGGTATGCCCTATTTTTCGTATTTTCTAACCCACAACCAAACCTTAGTGGTGCCGGTTAATATTTCAAAACAGATAAAACATGGCTATTTTCTATTAACATATCCTTTACTACTAAGAAAGTCAGCGATAACAGCTTTTTTTGATTTTGTGGGTGGCTCTGAAAAGAGCCTTTGGGTTGGTTGTTTTTTTTTAGTAAAGATTCTTGTTCGGGTTTTACTTGCTCTTGGCCTTGTGGCTCTCAGTTTTCTTAGGCAACAGCACGGCCTGGATGTTGGGTAGCACACCACCTTGAGCGATGGTGACTTTCCCCAACAGCTTGTTGAGCTCCTCGTCGTTACGGATGGCGAGCTGCAGGTGACGGGGGATGATCCTGGTTTTCTTATTATCCCGCGCCGCGTTGCCAGCTAGCTCCAGAATTTCAGCTGTCAGATACTCCAACACCGCGGCCATATAGACTGGGGCTCCAGCTCCTACCCGCTCAGCGTAATTGCCTTTGCGGAGCAGGCGGTGCACACGGCCCACTGGGAACTGCAGCCCAGCCCTCGAGGAGCGAGACTTTGCCTTAGCCCGCACCTTACCACCCTGTTTTCCTCGGCCTGACATGATTGATGATCGCTTCAAGCAGCACTCACACTAATAAAGGTCAAATAGAAAAAGAATGATCTCACTGGAGCCCACCCTACCCTTATATCCGTTCTATTTGAAGAGGTAAACGCTCTTTGATAGGCTGAAGTGGCGTTAGTATCTAAACAACCAATGGAGACGCGGATCCAACTCTAGCCAATAGTGGGATTCGATGTGCTGGTGGAGACGTCTCCTGTGTCGTTCGCCCTATAGTAAATCAAGGACAGTCGTTTATTTGCATAAGGTATCTATAAATATAGCAGTTGGGGTGGTAGTTCGTGTTCTTCAGGCTGAATTCCAGTAGGTGTGTAAGTGAGAGAAGCACGTGGTAAAGCAGAAGTTGTCAAAAATGCCTGAACCAGCAAAATCTGCTCCCGCTCCTAAGAAAGGATCTAAGAAAGCTGTGACTAAGGTCCAAAAAAAGGGGGATAAGAAACGTAGGAAGAGCAGGAAAGAAAGTTATTCCATCTATGTCTACAAAGTGCTGAAACAAGTTCATCCGGATACTGGCATCTCCTCCAAGGCTATGGGTATAATGAACTCTTTTGTAAATGATATCTTTGAGCGTATTGCTGGGGAGGCGTCTCGCCTGGCACATTATAACAAGCGATCAACCATCACTTCCCGGGAGATCCAGACCGCTGTAAGACTGCTGCTGCCGGGAGAACTAGCCAAACACGCTGTGTCTGAGGGAACCAAGGCTGTCACCAAGTACACCAGCTCTAAGTAAATGGTTTACTAGTTGACCACTTAATCTATAACCCAAAGGCTCTTTTAAGAGCCCTCCATCTTTTCAATGAAAGAGCTCTATTATCATTAGCAGCATTATGTGTTCTCCAAAATACATTGAGTATTTTAAAAACCAAGAGGCTTAATATATTGGAAGAAATAGGAATTGTTTTCACTATATATGTGACAAGTATTTTTAAACCACGGTTCCTATTCGACCCCTATAAAAATGCTTTTTACATATAGGACTATACCAAAGGTTCATTCTGTCCAGGTCTGGCTTCCTGCAGGAGAACGATTTTTGGCTAGCAGCTTTTAAGATTCTTCAACTAAACGCTGATGCTATTTAAAAAGCAACATCCAAATTATTGACTATATTTTAAAACCCGCCTTAGTCACAACAGGACACAATTATTCAATACACTTAGAGAACACCAATCACCCCGTTAGTTGAAGTGAAGCTCGTTTCAACCAAATGACTTACCCAAACAAAGTTCTAAATGCTCATGTAGTCATCTTCAATTAAACGCAAGACAGAGGGAATAAATTATAGGATTGTTACAGCTCCTTTCAGTGTGCATGTAGTGGCTCTTAAAAGAGCCTTTGGGTCGTTTGGAGTAGTTTGTTACTAGAAGTTGAAGGGCAGCCTTTAAGCCCTCTCACCACGGATACGCCGGGCTAACTGGATGTCCTTAGGCATGATGGTGACTCTCTTGGCGTGAATAGCACATAGGTTAGTATCTTCAAAGAGCCCCACCAAGTAGGCTTCGCTGGCCTCCTGCAGGGCCATAACGGCCGAACTCTGGAAACGCAAATCGGTCTTGAAATCTTGGGCGATTTCACGGACCAAGCGCTGGAAGGGCAATTTGCGGATGAGCAGCTCAGTAGATTTCTGGTAGCGGCGGATCTCTCGCAAGGCTACGGTACCAGGTCGGTAACGATGAGGTTTTTTTACTCCCCCAGTAGCAGGAGCGCTCTTCCGGGCAGCTTTAGTAGCCAACTGTTTACGGGGGGCTTTGCCACCGGTAGACTTACGGGCGGTCTGCTTTGTTCTGGCCATTTTCAACAATGCACAGTCTTACCTCTCGAAGACAAATGGGAAAACTAATAACTGCTTTATCATTGGAGGTATTTATAGGCAAACTCTCCTTTCTGATTGGCTGATCGGAAGGAGCCATATGTCATTGGATATTTTGAAAATTTGAAAACCCCGCTTTTTAATAGACAAATGAGACATTTCCCGCCTCGCCACCATCCTAGCACTTACTGTTTTTTGTTTTGTTTTGGAAAACGGCTTCCGGGGGCGGGAGGACGGACATGTTCTGTGAAATTCACGATTCTTGGACTACACCAGCATAGGTGTTTTTTAAATATCTTCTCTCTCTGAAATATCACTTTACAAAGCCATTCCTTATTTCCGTGCACTTTAAAAAAAAAAAAACGGAGGCTCCATGTCTCACTATAAGGCTTGCAAAATTTCCAGCTTGCAAGACGTCTGCTGCTGCCGAGGGAACTAGCTAGACAGACTGATCAAGGACACCAATCTTTCTCCACCTGGAGAATTTCTCCTGCAGAAAGTGTTCCGAACTACCCACCTTGCAGTAAAAGAGCTGTAATACTGGACTTTAAATCGTTTATTTGCGTATATTGCAAATTCTATATGAAGTAACATATAATTGGAGCCAAATTAGGCTTTTGTGTGTTCTCCTGAACCCTTACATTTATCATTAGCATTTTCATTGTTTCAACCTGACTGTGATTGTTTTTTTTTTTCCTGACATGTAATGAAGGAACTATAGAACACAGATTTTCCTATGTTTCTTATAAATCAATGGATATTAACTTATTACTTTAAAAAGAATATTAAGATTAAGTAATAAGTGTACTTTTCTTTCGTTGGGCATTATTAGTATATAATTTGTCCAATAGATTGAAAATCTCTTGGATATTGTTTTAATTTGTGGCTATTTAGGTGGCTGCACAAATATCCTTCAATTTTCCCCCCTCTCAGACTTAGGGGCACTCTGCCTCTATGAAGGACTGCTTTACTCTCCTTCTGTCCCGCCTTAAACCTTAATCAAACCCATACATTCTTAAATGGTAATCCCTTGCAATACTTAAGTTGTAAAAGGCACTAGTCTTTCTGTCTACATTTTCATCCTGATATATCTTTGCTCACAAGAATCAACCTGGCTTAATATGTGGTCCGAAGCAGCAGACAAATGGGATACAAACCAAAAGATACATTAAAAAAAAAGAACAGGAGTACTTGTGGCACCTTAGAGACTAACAAAAGATATCAGTCTCCCTTTCTCCCTCTTCTTCTCCCACAATAAA
Organism: Trachemys scripta elegans; assembly: GCF_013100865.1. NCBI lineage: Eukaryota > Metazoa > Chordata > Testudines > Emydidae > Trachemys > Trachemys scripta. Next base: position 85,780,994 of record NC_048298.1, on the reverse strand, counting down.
TGTTTCAGGCCTTCTACAGACAACAGACTCCTTTACTAAACAAGCTTCATTTATTCCATGAGCACAGTCCATCGTGGGACTGAAAGAGGCAGTTTTTCTGTTTAAAAAAATAGTATGTGATTATTACATGAAAAGCCACAGATTTTGTAGGTTCATACGGTTGACTACCCTTAAGCCTGCTGTTGTATATTAGTCTTTCCCTGCATTGTGTTAATATGGCTCTAATCTTTTTTTACAGGTGAAGGAATGTAAGAACTAGTTATAAATTGTGTGGAACAGGCAAAATTACTGACAATACTTTTTAATGATTTGCAAGCATGATGCTCAACTTTGAGCAGAAAATACCCTGAAATCCCACTTTTGAAAAAGTTATATGTGGACATTAAGGTCATGATGTTCCCCATACCTTTCCTACTCAAATAAAAATAGTTTATATTAATGAATAGTTTAGGATGATCCACATATACTGAATCATAATATTAAAATATGAAGAAAATTGCTGAATGATAGAAAATAAGGGTTACATTTTGTTAGTTTAAGGCTGAGTAATGTTATGCTAATAATTTTATAATAATATAGAATGGGAAATGAAAATCAAATGATAAAAATCGGGATAAATGGGTATTGTTACATAACATTGGTTAAAGGAAAGCTAATGAATATGTCATATGGAAAGATATAAAAACTGAATGAATAAGTGCCTAAATCAGAGAATACCCAATTAAATATCCATCATGAAAAGGAGAAGAGCTTCCTGGTATCCAGGAACTCATTAACTTTGGCCCGTAATTGTCCCATATTATCTGTTTATTACTATGACTGTATAGAATATGGGGGACACTTGAGGACATTATGAATATCAATATTGTAAAATTGTAATGACTTATGCCAGATAGGCCATGTAAAGTATCTGCAAAAATGTTATAATTTGCCAGATATGATAATCTCATTTATCACCTTTGTATTATGAGTTATAGATATGTCTGTCTGTATTTCAAACTTGTGCTATGCTTCTGGGTGACACCCCCAGTAAATTTGGCATCAGCACTGCCTAGCCTGCTTGATGGCCTATTAAGGACCATCATCTATACAACTGACCCATTGAGAGAAGGCAGATACACCTTATGACTCAGCAAGGTATGCAGGGGCATGCCTACGGACAGAACTCTAAGCCTTTCAAGCCATGTGCTGGGCAGCTTGAAACAAAGGAAGCACAGGCTGCATGGCAAAAGACCATAAAAGGCAGCTGCATCTTCTTCATTCCTGCTTCTTATCTCTGGAGTAACTTTTCTACATAGAAAGCTCTGAACAAAGGACTGAATGACCCATCCAAGCTGTGCATGTATTCCAGAGGGACTTTCAAGCCAGCAAACTCACCAATACTGCTAAGAACCTGAAATATGGACTTTGAATCTTTGTATGTGACTGCTTTACCATTTAACACCTCTCCTCTTGTTCTTTTTTTTTTCTTTATAATAAACCTTTAGTTGTAGACACTAAAGGATTGGCTGACAGCGTGGAATTTTGGTAAGATCCAAACCTATACTGATCTGGTAACGTGGCTGGCCCTTTGGGGTCAGAAGAACATTTTGTATATGTGAGCAGAGTTATTTTAAATAACTTCTCACTGTACTGGACCTAGATGCTGATTGGGAGTCAGTGAACTGGAATGCAATAAGGGGCCTGTGATTTCTTTTTTTGATTCTTGATAACCAGTTTGGGGGATCAGAAGCACAGTTTGTGACTGGTTGGGGAGCTTAACTTCAGTGTTACTCACCAGTCTTGGGAGTATCTGCTCTCCCTTTTGCAGCCTGCCCTGACCTTGGCATTTCCAGTGAGGGTTGCGCCCAGGCACCGCTGGCTCACAATTACTAACTCATAAATATATTATCAGAAACTATAAATAACAATGATTTTGTCTGCAAATTTATTAATAAAGGTGAAAATTAAGTAAGCCTAAATTAGGTGGAATCATGCCTCAGTTTCCCACCTTATACAGTGCTTTCATTTAGTTCCACCCTTAATTGTACTAAATCCTCTGATTGGTGACCTCTTAAAACTGTCCGAAATGGTTGAAAGGTGGCAGCATGTTATTTTGTAACAAAGTTGTTGAAAGAAAGAATTAAAGGAGTCTGAAAAACTGTATTTTCTAGGTAACTTGCAATATTCAGTGCCATCCTTCCTTCCTCCTCACACATCACCCCATCCCTTTAAGGAGCACCCTTACAAATTTCCCAATCAAGTCCCCTATTAGGAGAACCCATACCCCACTATCCAGACTTTTCCACCCTTTGCTTTCTGTGGTGTGAGCGATGACACAGAAGCTTATTACAGGAAGGCTCATCTATCTTGTGAAAGTTGTCATTTATCACCCCAGTTTAGCAAACCTCCACATGCAAATTTCATTTCTGCCAATGAAACCCAGACCTTCTGTCACTAAAACAAACCCAACTCCCCAAAGGGAGATATTTCCTCTGTTGAAATATTTCTGTCAGCAAAAAGTCAGTGTAGTTACTGCATTACCTGTGCCAGTACAAAACATTTCCCCAGCTACAGTACTACTATGCCTCTGCCAGGACAGGGATTGCTCTCAGCACAATTTTGAACTCCACTGACCAGGGTTCAGAGTGGTAATGGTTATAGGTTTCTTCATTTCATTTCAGACAAACGTAGGGTGACCAGACAGCAAGTGTGAAAAATCGGGATGGGAGTGGAGGGTAATAGGAGCCTATATAAGAAAAAGACCCCAAAATTGGGACTGTCCCTATAAAATCGGGACATCTGGTCACCCTACACAAATGTAACTCAAGACACAGAAGACCATTACTCCCTTAAATCTGAGCATAAATAATCTGCCAGTGTACATAGATTATATTTTTATATTCTTTATTACAGATTAACACATTTACCTTCAACACACCCCTTCCTTGCCATTTCTATCCTGCACACATGCATCACTTCTCACCTGCTCTGATTCAGTTTTACAGTCAATCCCCTAAAGCTACATTCTTCTGGGCCTTTCCCAAGTTCACCTTTACATTGATGATGCATTGTGAAGCCCTTATTCTCAATCCTTGTTCCCTTTTCCATACCTTTCTATATATAGCTGAAAATATTTTAGATAGATCTATAAGATAAAGCGGTGAGTACCTATAATTCATACTGCAATGTAAAGCAAACAGTAGAAGGAAGCTATAAATATAAGCAGTGAAATCTCTCCCTTGTATTATATCTCTCTGCATGTCTTTGTGTGGTGTTGCATGAGGCACTACAGTCTTTTAAATAGAATATAGTGGTTTTAGGAGGTAAAGGACTTGTTAAGGGGGGAACCAATTTTTAACCCATGTTCAAAGCTACCAGAGCTGTTACCTCCTTATTTTGAAATCTATTTAGATTGACAAAATCAGTTCAAATAACTCCTTTCCACCCCAATTTGGAGAAAACCCTATAAAGAAAAATATGTCATTGTATATTTGACTTTATTGCTGACACAATTATAATTTACAATGAAAACAAAAGTTCTCATCTTCCAAGGTTTCTCCAGCCCCAGGATATAGGTTGTTGACTCTTCTTTAACCCACCATTTGTCTCTCCAAGGGAAATTCCAATAGCTGCAAAATGAGGTAATTCGGTTCCAGATATTGTGCAAAGGAGAGAGGCTCAGAGTACAGTGTGCAAGGGGAAACTATTGGTGATCTGTAGAAAAAAGTCCCATTTCTGACCCTTTGGTGGAAGTGGGATTAAATCCATTAGTTAGTTTGAAAAGCCTGCCAGGATTGGACAGCGACAAAACACACAGCTTTTCTCCTTAAAATAGATTCAACATTACAAAGACTTTTCTTTCTCTATTCAGGAGAGAGAGAGAGAGAGAGAGAGAGAGTAGTGTGTTAGGGGGAGGGGTGATATTGAGAAAATTGTTGCTATGCTAAACAGAAACTACCTGATTTTTGTTTGTTTCCAGTCAGATTCGTCGGCCATTAGGAATAATATTTAAAATCTGAGCAAAAATGACCTGGAAAGGAAGGAGATGGGAGAAGAGAGGATAATTTATCATATTGTTGCTTTAGTACACTTGTTAATTGAATTCATTACTTGTTAATGTTCTAATGCACCCCTATCCCAATGGTACTGCTAGATGTTTTAAAAGTAGGGAATGTTACTTTACATTAAGATTTTTTTTAATAGACTCAGAAAATCTCAGCAAAAGGAAAACTTAAACTACGTTATTTCCCTGCTTTTCCCGGCCCCGTAGTGTACGTCGTACTAACAACTATCTAGAGAAGGAAAAGTACAAAAAAATGCAACGCTCTCGTCCCCCTCCCATACTATCAACCTTAGGAGAGTTAAATGATTTTCGATAGGCTAAAAAGATGTGATTGTCTGATCAGCCAATGATAATGCGGATCTAACTCTGATCAACAGAGAGACAAGACGTGACGGGATGACTTGTCAAGTCCAATAGGAAACGAGGAAAGAGAGGTTCTTTATTTGCATGAGGTTATATAAAAGAGGGGCAGCAGCGAGTTTCACCCGTACTGATTTTTCTGAGAGTGTGTAGCAGACAGTTTTAAGGAAGAGTAAGACTACATTTAACAGTCTAAAAATGCCTGAACCTGCAAAATCTGCTCCAGCTGCAAAGAAGGGGTCTAAGAAAGCCGTGACTAAGACTCAGAAGAAAGGAGACAAGAAGCGTAGAAAGACAAGGAAAGAAAGTTATTCTATCTACGTATACAAAGTGTTGAAGCAAGTTCATCCGGATACTGGTATCTCTTCTAAGGCTATGGGTATAATGAATTCTTTTGTAAATGACATCTTTGAGCGTATCGCTGGGGAAGCGTCTCGCCTGGCGCATTACAACAAGCGCTCGACTATAACTTCCCGGGAGATCCAGACCGCTGTGCGCCTGTTACTACCTGGCGAGCTGGCCAAACATGCTGTGTCTGAGGGTACCAAGGCTGTTACCAAATACACCAGCTCTAAGTAAACATCTGGCTAACTAAATCTGTAACCCAAAGGCTCTTTTAAGAGCCAATCATATTTTCATTCAAAGAGCATAGGATCACTAACAAGTATCATTTTGTATTTTTCAAACTGCATCAAGTCGTTTGTGAAGGGGTAAAAAATCAGGCAGGCATTAAGTCTTACGTAACTATTTCCAAGTAACTTGTTAGCAGTTTTTCTTCCTAAAATTTGTGCAGAAAAGGGGCCTGGATTCTCTTCACTAATTATAATAAACAAGCACTTGTATTTGCTACAGTCTAGGTGAAAAGATTCTTATCACTTCTCTAAAAGTGATCAAAGCCACCCGTTACTGAAGTAGCATAATGATTAAGTGGTATTCAGGCAACATCTTAGCAACACATTAGGCTTATTATGTATAAAATCAGTTTTTAATTTTCTGGGATCTGTTGGTTTTCAAACTAATCATTTTTGTCACTCTTCCCTAATATCTCATTCCTCCCTACCATCTCCCCATGCCTGAAAACTTTTTAGTTGTCAATTTCTTACATCAAGACATTAAAAAACAGTTTTCCTTTTATTTTCAAAGCACCTTTTCCCTATTTAGCCATAAACTTTCATTTGGCCACTGTATAGATTTATGGAATTACAGATAGGTTAGCCATTCTGAAGAAGTTTGTTGAAATGGAATTTTAAACAAAACGCACATAGGAACCAGGATCAGATCTGATTACAGTTATAGCAACACAGTTATTATTCTATTACTTTATACTATAGAACCCTTAGGTAGTAATCCTCTAGGATTTCACTATGATCCATTCTCACCTATTTAGCTGGCAGGGGCACAAAAAGTTTGGTTATGGTATATTCTCTAAAATGGTCAGTTCCATTGCCTTTTTACTTTCATGGCTGAGAAGCTAAGACGTTTTGTAGGCTTGAAAAAGGGACAGTACAAACTAAAGACGTAAATGAAGTTTCAGTTAATTGGCAGGAGTTGGGGGTGGCCCTTTCTATACCCTGGATGAGCTTTAACCTCCAAACCTATAAAGAGTTGGGCTCGATATTTCAGGACATAGCCACGAGAATGGGTTATCAAGGTCTTTCTTTTCCTGGTCTCAGCATAAATAGCATAATCGAGGATCACCCTTAGATGAGGTCAGAGATACATTTCACCACTACAGCAAACGCGGTGACAGAAAATCGGTAATACCTGAATATTATTTCGAGGCATTTTCTGTGATGCTTAAACCCACTTTTACTATGATCATTTTCTCCTTTACCACGTTCAAACATTTTATTAGACATCTTCAGTAATAACAAAATGACTGTGGGCTGCTGACTTGCATAGCGCGTCTATGAAGAATCCGACCTGATTGAAAACTGAGTGAGATTTTTGAACGGATGAAATGATACTCCTACTCCTTAAAGCCAGATATTGAACATACACAGCCTTCTTTGGAGACAAGTTATTTTATCATTAGAAAACTAAACAATAACTTTATTTTACTCTGTAAATATTGAACCTCATTAGTATAAAACTCCTCTCTTTCACAATCACACTTGAGATTATAAAGGACATAAGCAGAGTAAACAGATCCTTTATACGGTGCTGGTGGCCCTCTGTCTGAAAGGAAGAAAAATAGAAGGCATTTGTATCGCTTTAAAAGTAGCAAATTAAAACATAAAAGAGAATCAGAACAAAGATATTTTTTACGCGTTCGAGGAATCACGTGATTTAAATGTTCTCCCCTGTCTCCGGGAGTGCTGCTCGTGCTAAGCTTTCTTAGCTGGAAGAAAGGAAGTAGTAATAAAGTTCAGGGATACAGATTCGATCACTTTGAAAATGATATAGTCGGAACCCCGAGCCACACACACACACACAAAACAACCCCCCCGAAAAAAATAGGCGGTAGCAGATGTGTGATAACGCGATAGGAAACCGGCCACTGATCATTGTGAAGGGGAAATCACGATGAACTGGGCGGGCTTTTCAAATTTTCACATTGTCCAATGACATTTGGCTTCTTCGAAACGGCCAATCAGAGAAGAGAGTTTAGTTATAAATACCGCCTGAAACTTACAGATCTTATTCATTTCAATTCATTCGTTGTGGTTCAACGTCTTTTTCACAGGGACTAAGTGTGTTAACATGGCCAGGACCAAGCAGACTGCTCGTAAGTCTACTGGTGGCAAAGCTCCCCGTAAGCAGCTGGCTACCAAAGCTGCCCGGAAGAGCGCGCCTGCCACTGGGGGAGTGAAGAAACCCCATCGTTACCGACCCGGCACTGTAGCCCTGCGAGAGATCCGCCGCTACCAGAAATCTACTGAGTTGCTCATCCGCAAATTGCCCTTCCAGCGCCTGGTCCGCGAAATCGCCCAGGATTTCAAGACCGATTTGCGCTTCCAGAGCTCGGCCGTTATGGCCCTACAGGAGGCCAGCGAAGCCTACTTGGTGGGGCTCTTTGAAGATACTAACCTGTGTGCTATTCACGCCAAGAGAGTCACCATCATGCCCAAGGACATCCAGTTAGCCCGGCGTATCCGTGGCGAGAGAGCTTAAAGGCTGCAGATTCTAGTAACAAAAAGTACTCCAAATGACCCAAAGGCTCTTTTAAGAGCCACTACACGCACACTGAAAGGAGCTGTAACCTGTTCCTAGCGTCCCTTTTTCTAAGTACGAAACTTCTTTTAGAGCTTTATTTCAAGTGAAAATTGCGGACTAAATATACAGATTATATTAAAAGCAGGAGGTAGTTTACTAATCCTGTAACGTTCCATTCTCCAGCTATCTCCACCTTTTGTGATTTAATGTTAAATTTAAATTCATTACCATAACGCGCCTAAATAAAAAGAAATTCGCTATTTAAGATAGCGCCTTCTATTTATTGTTTTGTTCATTTAAAAATATTGCATAATCCCATTCTAATGTAAATTTACAAGTCTTTAGATAAAAATTAACAAGGTTAACTGAATACCCAAAAGCAGTGCTTATTATAAACTGAAGATGATCAGCACTGCTTCGTGCTGCTAAGTGCCCCTGATAAAACATCATTTTTATTGTATTTTTTTTTTAAGGAAATAATGCATTGCTCCAAATGGGTACATCTGTGGAAGTTCAAAATAAAGTCAAGTTTGAAGCTTTATAAGAAATATTTCACAGCAAGTAAGTTCGCATCCTCCAAAAAGTCTTGTGTTCAAGCTATAAAAGCATAAAAGCTCCTCTTGGTGGAAGTGTAGCAGCTTTTGGAAGAGCCTTGGGGTAGTTTTATAGAGTTTCATTGTTTTTCAAATTGCCCAGAAGACGGTTGGAATGTTCTCAGCCCTCTCACCTCGGATACGCCGGTTACACGGAAGGAAGCAAATGTCATTGGACAATTTGAAAAATTGAAAAGCCCGCTCTGTGCTTAGAGAAATACATCCCTCCCTCATTGATTCCTCACAATAAGCTCATGGGCCTAATACATGAATCTTGCGCTTCCCTGAGTGGCCCCTTTCTATTGTTTCCTCTCTGTTTTTTTTTTTTTTTTAAACAAACACTTTCACTCTACAGCATGCACTCTCCTGTATTTCTTTTTTGTTTCTTCTGTTATACATATAGGTGGTCAGGGATTTAATTATGACTTTCAAACTGACCAAATCTGTGAACATGAACGTTATTCAGCTTCCTCTTCTTTGGTACTAGCAATCATCATGAATAGGGTGACCAGATGTCCTGTTTTTTAAAGGGACAGTCCCGTTTTTGGGCACCTATTACCTTCCCTCCCCTCCCCACCACACTGTCCCTTTTTTTCACAGTTGAGTATCTGGTCACCCTAATAATGAACCCCAATTCCTGGCGAATGGGAGGGTAATCAAGTACAGGATTTGAATGCATAGAAAAATCCCTTCTCATTTAATTTTGTTTTAATTTGCATATTTTAAGATAGTTATATCCTACAGTTCTTCTCCTTGGACTGAGTGGCACACACAGCTCCTGGAAGATCTGTTTACAGTACTCTCTTTCCCTTCATCCTTAAAATCTAAAATCTGAGGCCTTGGCTACACTTGCAGATGTACAGCGCTGTGAGTTAAACCTGACTTCGTGCAGCTGAGTAGGGAGAGCGCTGCAGTCTCTCCACACTGACAGCTGCCCAGCGCACTATTGTGGCCACATTTGCGGCAATTGCAGTGCTATTGGGAGCGGTGCATTATGGGCAGCTATCCCACAGAGCACCTTTTCCCATTCTGGCGCCATGGGTTGTGGGAAGGGGACGTGGGTGCGGGGGATTCTGGGTCCTGTTCCAATGCCCCGTGATGCATTGCTTCGCATCTTAGAAATCACTTTGTTTCCATCCACCTTTGGCACCATCTTTCAACAGTTTCTGTGCAGCGAAATCTGTCTACGGGAAATGGAGTCCGAACTGCTGAGGTATATGCTGACGAGTCTCTCCAGCACGTCATGTTTGGCTATCGAACTATTCCTTAAGATCCAAAGTGACAGTATTAGTGAGGGTGAGGATTCCGACGATGCTATCAAGACGCGTAATGCGTACGACACGAAATTGCTTGTGGAATTCACGGACATGCTCAGCACCGTGGAACGCCGCTTTTGGGTTCGGGAAACAAGCTCTGAGTGGTGGGATCACATCGTCATGGAAGTCTGGGATGACGAGCAGTGGTTGCAGAACTTTCGGACGAGAAAAGCCACTTTCATGGGACTGTGTGAGGAGCTTGCCCCCACCCTGTGGCGCAAGGACACGAGATTGAGAGCTGCCCTGCCAGTGGAGAAGCGGGTGGCTATTGCAATATGGAAGCTGGCAACTCCAGACAGCTACCGGTCGGTCGCAAACCAGTTGGGAGTGGGAAAGTCAACCGTTGGAATCGTGTTGATGGAAGTTTGCAAGGCCATTAATTGCATCCTACTCAGAAGAACCGTGACTCTGGGTAACGTGCAGGACATAGTGGATGGCTTTGCACAAATGGGGTTCCCTAACTGTGGAGGGGCGATAGATGGGACGCACATTCATATATTGGCACCACCCCACCTACGATCCGAGTACATTAATCGGAAGGGGTATTTCTCTATGGTTCTCCAGGCACTTGAGGATCACCGTGGGCGTTTCATTGACATTAACACAGGCTGGCCCGGAAAGGTGCATGACGCACGCATCTTTCGGAACACTTGGGTGTTCAGGAAGATGCAGGCCGGGACTTTTTTCCCAGAGCGGAAGATCTGTAGGAAGTAGGGGAAGTTGAAATGCCCATTGTGATCCTTGGAGATCCCGCTTACGCATTAATGCCGTGGCTCATGAAACCCTACACAGGGAGCCTTGACAGCAGCAAGGAACGGTTCAACTACAGGCTGAGCCGGTGCCGAATGACTGTGGAGTGTGCCTTTGGCCGTTTAAAGGCCCGCTGGCGATCTCTGTATGGGAAGCTGGACTTGGCTGAAAGCAGCATCCCCGCGGTTATATCCGCGTGCTGTGTCCTCCATAATATTTGTGAAGGGAGGGGTGAAAGCTTCACTCAGGCATGGACCTCCGAGGTTCAACACCTGGAGGCTGAATTTGCACAGCCAGAGAGCAGGGCTATTACAGGGGCCCAGCGCGGGGCTGCAAGGATTAGGGATGCCTTTGGGGAGCAATTTGAGGCTGAAAACCAGCAGTGATATCTGGTGCCCTGCACGGGAGTGAAGTGCAGTAGTTCCAATCTTTAGGAATCAGTGTCTGCTTAGCAGACAAGCAGACTTGCAGTGCCTGTTTATTTCCTGGGCTAAGGAGTCTTTTACTTTATGCAATAATAAAGAATGTTTTCAAAGCCGAATAATCCATTTATTGAAAAGAAAAAAAAATATTTATTGAAAAGAAACAAGGGGGTGGAGTGGGGAACAGTGCAATCACAGATTCGAGTATGTCCTGTCTGGTGTGCTGTGCAGTGAGTGCTGCACTTCAGGGCAGCTATACTGCATGGTGATGGGGGTTGAGTGCAGAGGGTAAGGGTCGTGGTCTTCAGGGTTGGGTGGTGAAGATACTGGTGTTGGAGGCAGCGGGTGGCGTGAAGAACCGTACGTTGGGGAAGGGGTTGGAGGTGACAGTGGGGCACAACGGACAGAGTTTTGGGACAAGGGCTGTAGTGGTGGGTGGTGTTTGCGTTTTTGGTACTGCTCCTCTTTCTGCATGGCTACCAGCTCCTGGATAGCATCTGCTTGGCGCTCCAGGATGCTGATGAGTCTATCAGTGCTTTGCTGCCGATGCGCTGCGTTTTCCTGGCGGATCCTGCTTTCTATCTCCCTCCAGTCCTGTGCCTTCTCGTTCTCTTTAATAGATTGACGCATCACTTCTTGCAGCATATCTTCTTTGCTTTTTCACGGTCTCTTCCTGAGTCTTTGCAGTCTCTGAGCAGGTGATAAGAGGGACAGCTGAGGTCTCAAGTTTGATGCAGCTGTATAGGCAAAATGCAACATTTAACAGAGGCAGCATTGTTTATACCAGACGGAGTAATGATTCCCCCCGCACTTAAGGAGTATAAAACACACAGGGTCTACACAATAGCATAATTTTCCCATCCGAAACAGAGCATGCACATCCCACGGGAGCCTCAAAATGGTGAGTAATGGGGACTGATTGTTTCAGGGCTGCACTGTCCTCTGCATTTCTGTGCCTTGGGGAGAGCCAACAGCTTCAAGGGGCACCTACACTGAACACTGTCCCAACATTTTCCACAGGAGTTCGTCCTGGATGATATCTCACTGCTGAGGGTGACCTGGGAAGCAAGGGAGGGTCTTCTACTGCAATGCGGCTTCTGCCCTGGCCCATATGCAGCTTGCCTGTGTGCAGCAATGGTCCCCCCACCCCTAGCGGCACAGTGGTGTGGACATGTTAGCCTGGCTGGGACAAGGACCAGGGTGGCTCTCCCTATAAACCTGCGCAAGCGCATTGCACACGTTCTGGATGAGACATTTGAGGGGATTACCGAGGCCGATTACCGCGATGTGATAAACCACATCAATGCACTATTCCGCATCTAGGCATGCATGCCTAACCCTCCTCTCCCAAAGAGCCCGCACCAAAAAAATTCCTTCCCGAAAAAAAAACCCGCTTACTGGGAACCTGCTCTTCTGTTTGTCCTCCACCAAGTACCGACCACTGTGACTGGCTACCATCCTTCTGACTCGAGAAGAGCTCCTGGCTGCATGGCTCCAGGGATTCCAGGGTGTCTCCATCTGGCCCACCACCATCACTCCCATTTTCATCCTCCTCCTCCTCCTCCTCTTCCTCCCCCCTCCGGCTCTGAAGTGTCCATGGTGGTGCTCGGAGTGGAGGTGGGGTTAACCCCAAGTATCGCATCCAGCTCCTTGTAGAATCTGCACGTCGCGGGGGGAGCACCCGAGCGGCCGTTTGCGTCGCGGGCTTTGCGGTAGGCACTCCGCAGCTCCTTGACTTTAATCCTGCACTGCAGGGAGTCCCGGTCATGGCCCCTTTCCATCATGTCCTTTGATACCTTCCTGAAGGTATCGGAATTCCTACGGCTGGAGCGTAGCTGGGACTGGACAGCTTCCTCCCCCCAAACACTGATGTGGTCCAGCAACTTGCCATTGCTCCATGCTGGGGCTTGCTTGGTGCGTAGAGGCATGGTCACCTGGAAAGATTCGCTGATAGCGCTCCACACCACGCCGGGCTAAGCAAACAGGAAGGGGATTTTTAAAATTCCCGGGGAATGTAAAGAGTCGGTCACATGGTTGGTTACCTGAGGCCAGGGCAGTAGAGTTTGAACTGATGACCAGAGTGGCGAGAACAGGCATTGTGGGATACTGCCGAATAATTCTGGAGGCCATTCACAGCGCATTGGGTGGCCACACTGCACTCGCTATTCCTCTCAGAGAGGTGGAGTACATGCAGCGCTGCAACCAAGAAGATACAGCGCTGCAAATGCCTTGCCAGTGTGGACGGGGAGTGAGTTACAGCGCTGGGGGTGGCTTTACAGCTCTGCAACTCACAAGTGTAGCCAAGGCCATAGATACTTAAAGGTAACAAAACTTCTCTGCACATGGCAGATAAATAGGTTAGCATCCTGGAGATTTAGTAATTTAAAGGGTTTCATACTATAAACTAATAGAAAGAATAATTGTGTCAATGTGATTCCGTAATCAGATTTAATCCTGGTTCCTGTGCATATTTTGTTTTAAATTCCACCTTATTGAAAGTTCCTCAGAACAGATACCTCCCCCCGCCCCCAACTTCACAAACATGTTCAGAAATTAAATAAGTTTATGGCTAAGTGAAAAAAAACTGCTTTGAAAATACAGAAGAAAATAGGGAAATTACTTGATGTAAGTAATGAGTTGATTTTATGCAGCTGCACTCTCTAAGGACTCTCTTCAGGGACAGAGGGAGGATGGGGAGAAACAAGAGATTTGGGTTATAGTATCTAAGATTTTTAGTTAGTAAACCCAGTGAGATTGCAACAGTTTAATTTTGCTTTCTATAAGCATGATTCTGATATGTTGAATTAATGTTAGGTGAATACCAGTTTAATCATACCTTCATTTCAGCAGTGTGAGGATATTAATCATTTTATACAATAGATAAGAAACCTATATCTTCTAGAATATTATGACACTTCAAGTGCTTATTTACTGGTAGCAAAGAGAAATCAGGCTTTCTCTCTCTCTAGATATGGTGTGGGAATAAAGAAATTTACAGACAACTTGCCTGAGACTAGAGTTTTGTAAAGCTTCCTCACTGTGTATTATTAATTATGATAATGAATTATTTACTTGCAAGCCACTAGATGCAGTTTGAAAAACACAGTCGATAGTAGTAAGTGATGTTCTGCTCGTTGAATGAGAAGGTGGATGGCTCTTAGGGCTTGTCTACACAATCGGCCAGATCGATGGGCAGCGATTGATCCAGCAGGGGTTGATTTATTGTGTTTAGTATAGACGAGACAAATCAACCACCGATCTCTCTAGTGTCAACTCCAGTACTTCTCCTCAATGAGAAGCGCAAGGGGAATCGACAGGAGAGCGTCGACATACTGCAGTGAAGACACCACGGTAAGTAGATCTAAGTACATTGACTTCAGCTATGTTATTCACATAGCTGAAGTTGCGTAACTTAGATCAACCCCCTCTCCCCGTAGTGTAGACCAGCCCTTAAAAAAGCCTTTGGGTTACAGATTTAGACAGCCTACTCAGAAACTATTTACTTAGAACTGGTGTACTTGGTGACCGCAGGTCTACACTACCGGGCTAGGTTGATGCAACACAAGCTATGTGAATAACATAGCTGGAGTTGACATAGCTTAGGTTAACCTCTTGCGGTGTCTACACCCCGCTGGGTCGACGGGAGAAACTCTCCTGTTAACTTAGCTTATGCTACGCAACTCCAGGTACGTGAATAACGTAGCTGGAGTCGATATACCTTTGGTCCAGTTACCACGGGGTAACTCTCCCGTCGACTTACCTTACCCTTTTGGGGGGCGGGGGGGACATTGGGGGGGTTAGAGTACAGGGGTTGACTGGAGAGCGATCTGCTGTTGATTTCACTAGACCCGCTAAATCGACCTGCGGTGGATGGATCTCCATGCATTGATCCCCCGGTAAGTGGAGGCAAGTATACCCTCAGAAACAGTATGTTTGGCCAGCTCGCCTCACAGCAACAGACTCTTACAGCAGTCTGGATCTCCCTGGAAGTGATGGTCGAGCGCTTGTTGTAATGTGCCAGACGAAACGCTTCTCCAGCGATAGGCTCAAAGATGTCATTTACAAAAGAGTTCATTATACCCATAGCATTGGAGGAGATGCTGGTGTGTGGGTGAACCTGCTTGAATACTTTATACACGTAAACGGAGGAACTTTCTTTCCTCGTCTTTTCTCACTTATCGCCCTTCTTCTAAGTCAGGGGTCGGCAACCTTTCAGAACTGGTGTGTCGAGTCTTCATTTATTCACTCTAATTTAAGGTTTCACCTGTCAGTAATACATTAACATTTTTAGAAGGTCGATTTAGTGGGTCTGGTAAGCTTTCTTACAACTTTTCTTAGGAGCAGGAGCAGATTTTGATGGCTTAGGCATGTTGATAGCACTTAGTTTATTTTTACTTCTCAATGCCTTCTACCTTTTTGTGTGTACGTTTCTGTCTCCAGTCAGCTCAAAAACATGCATACAAACTCCGGAGGGTGCCTGTTTATAGACATCTTGTGGAAATGACTATTCTCTTTCCTAATTTCATATTGCATATGAGATACATGATCCTTCATTAATGTCAAATGGAACCTTATCATTGGTCAGAATTAGATTCGCATCACTATTGGCTATTCAAACAATAGCTTCCTTTCAGCCTATCACAAAGCGTTTAGCTCTGAAAACAGAAAGGATATAAGGGCGGGCTGGGAATTAAATCGTGTTATTTTTTTTTTTTTCTGGAGAAAGTATATTACTGTAGTTAATTTCTAGAAAGTGCTGATCATGTCTGGTCGAGGAAAGCAGGGTGGTAAGGTGCGAGCTAAGGCAAAGTCTCGCTCCTCGCGGGCTGGGCTGCAGTTCCCGGTGGGCCGAGTGCATCGCCTGCTTCGCAAAGGCAATTACGCTGAGCGGGTGGGTGCCGGAGCCCCGGTCTATATGGCCGCGGTGCTGGAGTATCTGACCGCTGAGATTCTCGAGTTAGCTGGCAACGCTGCTCGGGACAACAAGAAAACCAGGATCATCCCCCGTCACCTGCAGCTCGCCATCCGTAACGACGAGGAGCTCAATAAGTTGCTGGGGAAAGTCACGATCGCTCAAGGCGGTGTCTTGCCCAACATCCAGGCCGTGCTGCTGCCTAAGAAAACTGAGAGTCACAAGGCGAAAAATAAGTAAAAACGACCAAGAAGAAACGGAAAATATTACTCCAAAAACCATTGCAAAGGCTCTTTTCAGAGCCACCCACAAAATCAAAAAAGGGCTCTGTTATCTTTCGCTTTCTCTCGATCTAGGAAAGAACCGGTAACATAAAGTAAGTCTTTATTTTCTTTTTGAAATAATTAATACTTGTAACATGGGGCGTGGATTAGGATATTAACGGAGCTGTATCAAACTAATAACGAAAATGGTAAAGGGAGTGTCTAATTGTCTCTTTAAGGGAATTACAAATGGTAGTTGTCATTAGCCAATCCTTTCACAAGGCGGGTTTTTCAAATTGAGAGCACAACACCATACAGAGGACATTGGACTCCAAGACTAGTCTGTTTTAGCTTGTTGGCACGTTAAAAAGTTTTCATAATACAGATTTCTAGCATAGACTGAACAATTATGGTAAGAAAGGAACAAAACACTTTCCTAGAGCGGTTCACATTCATTCATTCATTCAGAGTGGTACACGTAAATAAGTATTTTATTATTTCTCCCCCAAAATAAGTAAAGAAGGAATTGATTGTTTTATGGAAAGCATCAGGACATTGTTAGATTAACCTGGTATTTCAGCTCCTTTTGGGAACGGTCGGATGGGTGGCTCTTAAAATAGTCGTTGGGTTTATTTGCTTGAGAAGAGCCTTCTCAGGAATTTCACTGCTTGGGTGCCGCCGCCTTAGCTTTCCTGCTTTAGGTTTCCTTGGCGTAGACTCGGCAGTCGGGCTCGTAGCTGCCTCGTTGAGCTTGGCGGCTTTTTGGAGGGGGCTCCTGGCTGCTATCTTGACAGCTGCAGCTCCTGTGTCCCTTTCCCCCCTCCAGGGCTACAGCTTCTTGGCAATTGGTTTCTAAGGCTTTGCCACTGGCTTTTTCTTCGGCGCTTTTTCTTTAGTTTCCCTCGTCTTGTTGAGTTTAAAGGAGCCAGAGGCACAAGAGCCTTTGATCTGGACCAAGATGCCCTGGGTCACCAGGCTATTGAGTTTCAGCTTGAGGCGGTTGTTGCTTTTCACCACATCGTACCCTCCAGCTGCCTGAGCCTTTTGAAGAGCCATTGCTTTGGTGACGAGCTCGGTGCGAGAACTTCCGGGGTTCGCTGCCTCCTGTTGCTTTTTTTCGGCTTTTTAGCGCAGTTTCCTACATACTAATAGCGAGAAGAATGGAGGGGAAGTACAGCTGGTACCTGTTTGTTATACAGCTAGAGCTGCTCTGAGATTGGTTCGCTGCGAACTAGAAAGAACTTTTCTCCTAGCTCAGTTTCTTTTTTTTTTTAGTTAAAAAACGTGTACTTTTGTACAATATCTGCCACAGAATCATCTCATCACACAGCCGAGTGAAGGGGAAACAGGGTATTTTTATTCAGTGCAGCTTCCCGTTGGAGACACTTAAAGATGGACCAGAGACAGAAGAAACTTGTGTTTTTTTTTTCCCCGTGGAAATGAAATCTGAACCGTTAGAAATAAAATTACAACTACAATGGAATCTTTTCCTTTAAAGAGCTTTCTCCAGATCTGTGTAGCAAGGCAGGGATTCGAATTAATCTGTACAGTGCAAATTGATGTAGAAAAGAAGCAACCACACAAGCCCTGTTCCTCAGCTTTGAATATGGGAGAAGAATTAATTATAGAAAACTTCTGCTAATATGTCGGAAACTGCACCTGTTGTTGCTTCTGCTGTCTCTGCTCCCGGAGCAAAAGCCTCCGCTAAAACGCTGAAGGTGTAAAAGGACCCAACCTGCATCAGACCCTCATTGTTCTAGATACTGTACCAACATAGAATAGGAGATTATCTCTGCCCCAGAACCTACACTCTAAAAAGACAGGACAGAAAAATAGTTATCAACAAACAACAAAAACTTTTTGGAGGATTAGGGCTGGAGCAATGATGAGAAATGAAGAATGCCTTTGCATTAGAGTATGTTTTTTTCTGAGGCTTCCCATGATATTGCTGCGTAAGTATCCCTGTGAGCCAAGGCACCAGGGTTGGGGAATCCCTTCAAATATTGACTGCTTGGTGCAGAGACTGTGTCCCCATCTTTATCATAGACAGATACTTTAATTTGGACCCATTAGGTCACTCACCTTCAAGTTTTCCAGGTCTCCTCCTACCACTTACACAAAGCAATCAACCTGCATGCACCCATCTCGAATACCCTCTTCTATTGGACAAGGGAGGAAGAGTTTTCAATTAAACATAGGACTTTTTTTTTTTTTTATTAAATCACTTCCTTTCATACATTTTTGGGAGGGGTGGTCCAGTGGTGATGGTTCATGGAAATATGTTTTCTAGCTTTTCAGATCCCTTTATTTCAAGATGCAAATCAAAAAGACAGACAAAAAAATAAAAGCATTTAAGGGGAAGCAGAATTTTAATCTTATGCTTGCAATACAGGCCTGATCTACTCTACAAATTTAGCTCACCATAAATCACCTTGAGTCAACCTATTTGTGCATGTGTCTATACTCAAATTTGTCTCTGGGCAACATAAACACTGTGCTATGGCAACACAGTCAACCACTTCCCCTAACAGCATGAATCCTGGTTGACCTATTGAAGTTGACCAGTTCCCAAGTGTAGACACTGCATGATGTGTGTTGACCCTAACAATCCTCCAGCAGCTGTCCCACAATGCCCAATTCCCTGAGACAGTGATGGCTCTCTGGTCACTATTTTTAACTCCACTGCCCAGGGGTCAGAAATGGGAAATCCCCATCCCTAACCACATAAACCCACCTGCCATGTATTTTTGAAATGCCTTTTCCTGATTGCACACCTTGACCACGACACCTAACAGCTCTAATTTGTTGAGTGCAACGGCCCAACCAAAGATGCCTGCTCCACTTACTAGATGTGCTTCTGCCTGGTATAGACAAGAAGTACTGGATTTTCTACACCTGTGGGGAGAAGAGGCTATGTAAGCACAGCTATGGGTCAGCCCTAGAAACATGGATATCTCTGAACATGAGGATGCAGGCTAAGGGACATGACAAAGTTCAGTAGCAGTGCTGCATGAAAGCAAAGGAATTCTGCAATGTATACCACAAGGCCAGGGAGCACAACAATTGATCTGGTGTTGAGCCATTGACCTGCTGCTTTTACAATGAGCTGTATGTCATACTGTGAACAGCAAGGAGGAGGGGAGAGACATGGCAGGGGGTTCCAGCCATGCCACGACCCAGGACCTGATCACAACTCTACCATAATCTACCCAGAACCAACAGTCTGGCACAGATGAACCCGATGAAGGGGAAGAGACCTCAGGTAAGTGTGCCTGTGCATTTTCCCTTACTATGCTTAATTTAAAAGATGGCACCTGGCCCATTCCCAAGTTAATAAGACAAACATACGAACTTTTCATTGTTTTACTTGTATGAGAAGAGGTAGCAGGATAAGAAACAGAAGTAGAGTTGACATCTGCTTTTCATTCCCCTTACTGAGTTAGGCAGGAGGTAGGTGGGTATGTGGCACACTTTGTCTATGTACACAGGGATGTCTCTTTATCCATCTGAGAGATCTCAATGAAACTTTCATGGAGATACTCTGCAATCCTCTCCTGAAGGTTTCTAGGGATGGCTGCCTTCTATTTCTTCCTCTGCAGTAGGACATTTTCCCATGCCACTCTGCAATGACTTTGGCTGGCACCACTGCAGTAAGCAGGCACAAGTAGCAGCTGCATTCTATGTGGGCTTGCCTATTCTTATTACACACTGCAGCAGCACAGCTGCATTGGTGCAGTTGTGCCACTGTAACACTTCAGTCAAGAAGCTACTTTTGCTGATGAGAGGGAGGGTCTATTCCCATCGGCATAGGTACTCCGCCTTTCCATAGGTTGTTGGGCTGCACCAGGGGTTAGGTCAGTTTAACTGCATTGCTCAGGGGTGTGAATTTTGCCAGGGGCCTCCTCTTCTGTTTGCGCTTCACCAAGATCCGACAGCTGTGACTGGCTAGCCTTCTTCGGAGTAGAGAAGAGCTCCTGGCTGCATGAATCTCTGACCTCCGAGTCGTCCTCTGCCCCTGGGTCCCCCTCCACATCCTCGTCCAAGATATCCTCCTTCTGACTCGATCCACTCTTGACTGGCACGTGAGCCACCGAAGTATCCACAGTTGCCTTCGCAGTGGAGGTGGGGTAGCCATCAAATATCGCGTCCAGCTCTTTGTAGAACTGGCAGCTCGTGGATGCAGAACCAGAGCAGCGGTTTGCCTCTAGCGCCTTGTGGTAGGCGTTCCTCAGCTCCTTCACTTTGTGCCTGCACTGCAGTGTGTCCTGGTCATGTCCTCTTTCTGTCATGCATTGTGAAATCTGTCTGTAGATATCATAATTCCTACAGATGGAGAGGAGCTGGGCCTGGACATCCTCCTTTCCCCAAATGCTGATGAGGTCCAGTAGTTTGGCATTGCTCCAAGCAGGGGATAGCCTGGTGTGTTTAGCAGGCATGGTCACCTGGAAAGATGTGCTGAGACCACTGTATGTGTCACCAAGCAAACAGGAAGGGGACTTTCAAAATTCCCAAGGAATTTAAGGGGTGGGACTCATGGTTGGTCACCTGAGGGCAGGGCAGTAGAGTTCAAACCAATGACCAATGAGAGGTGAGAACAGGTATCGTGGGACACCTCCCAGAGGCAAATCACAGCGCTGTAATCTACCAGGGTGTCTACACTAGCACTGCGGCGCTGTAGCCCTGGCGCAGAAAGCTGTACACCTCTTGTCGGGGCGTTTTTTTCACAGCGCTGCAACTGCGCAGTTTCTGTGCACTATGTGGCTTGGCAGTGTGTACACCCCGGGAGTTAAAATGCAGAAAGCTGCTTTACTGAGCAGAAACTTGCCAGTGTAGACAAGGCCTGATTCTCTCCTTGAGGATTTGCAGCAGTCTGGTAGCATATGTGACTGCACTATAGGGTGGGGTTTAGTGTAGGTGATGTTTTAAAGGGAGTCCTTAGGACAAGGGTCAAGAGATGGTAACATCTTGCAGCTCTGGTTTGCACAGAGTAGGTGAAGTGGTTGAGAATCGGCTGTTTGTGGACAGCTGGTGAGACAAAGGACCAGAGTAAATTAAGTTATCACATGGTTCATTAATTTATCACCTCGTTCTCCTGGCCACATATTGTGGTTTATATAATAAAGAAAAAAACCTACAAAATAACCTATTCTGAAGTGGGGCTCCCTCAGTCTCTCCTGTGGAAGGTGTTCTACCGTGCATAAATAATGAAAAAGTGATTAAGGTAGGGGACTAGACCAAGGGTTTTTACCTCTAAGGAGGGTGCCCTAACCACTGGACTAGAAGTCATGCTCTCGCTCTCCCTGGCCCAATGACCATGCAGTATGGAGAAATACTTAAATAGTCTCTGGGTAAGCAAGACAGAGAGCAAAAGACTGAATAACTCTGTACTCCAGTGGTTAGGGCACCCCCCTTAAAGATGGAAAGTCTGGGTCTAGTCCCCCAGCTCTAATCTCTCTTTTGTTTATTTTATTTAATTAAATTCACAGGGGAGCAACTTCCATAGGAGAGACTGAAGGAGTTCCATATTAGTGTATCCTATAGCTAAGTGGTTAATGAACCCTCTTGAGAGTTATTATTATTCACACTTTATAAATCACACCGTTACTTGTTATAACACATTCTTATCTCTTCCTGAAGACATAAAAATAAGGAAATAAAAAAGTCCTTCAGGCCAAGCTAAATATGATCAGCTAGCACATGCCTCAATAAGGCCCAGCCAAAATAGCTGCCTACAGAAACATATCAGAATGGAAAAGTAGAGAAGCAGAAAAAAAAAAAAAAAAAAAACCATGAACTTGAAGAAGATGCAAATGCTATTAAAGGAGGTGATCTTAAATTTGCAGTGGAAACTGGAGATGCTGTCAGAGATCCCGTTGATATTGGTAAAATGTGATAGGTTGAGCACACAAAACTGAATTTCAAGAGGTTGCAGGAGGAGGTTGAGAAGCTGAGGCTGCACCAATGGATGGATTATCCTGCTTTGGTTGGTAATTAGTACTAGCATGGTGTCTGCTCTAGCTACAGACAGAAACAGCTATATTAATACACCAGGGGTATCTGACTGAACTTTGACAATGTTTAACATTCAGTTCCCATTTATTGTGTTAATACAGAGGTAATATTTTAGACATGTTTACAGGTGGGCTTGTTACTTGATATCTCTTTGTCCAGTACTGAATGGAGAAAGCTGAGTGTCTACTGGCAAGTTCTACAGCTTTCCCTGTGCTGGAAAAAATAATTTGCTCTTCAAGCTATAAGTAATCCTGAAGTAAAACGGACAGCAATGATCAACAGTTATATTTTTTTTATTTGTTATGTTGTTTGTGTGTCATTAGTAGTAAATATTGAAATGTTATATCATTTAAAAATTCTTCATCTTGATAAACAATATCCATCAAAAGGCAGAAGGAAATAAGAAATGGGAAAGGGTGGTGGATTTCTTCACAATTTCTGAAAAGCCCTTCTTGTCATTTTTACCCATAATTTCTAAAGATCTGCAGACTTAAAGTAAAATTGCATTGTTTTGATTTTGTGAGTGATGTGAGTGTATATAGCATTAATTTCTAAGTATTGTTCCCAATGTTTATATAAACAATTCAGAAGTTCACCATTTCTTGACATAAAACAGTTATTTCTGGCTATCAGTTAGAGGAATGAGTTCCTTATTTTGGAATAGGTAAGGAGTCTAGTTTTCTGAGTGAAAATTTCTGCACTCATTCAAATCAACACTCACAGTATTGCATGTACTGCAGAAGGAATATTACTTTATATCACCAAATAAATAAATTTAATACTTTATTAAACAAATATAGATAAGATAGGTAGCGACCAGCACTCTAAGATGACCCCGATTCTATCTTTGAATGAAATAAATGTGTCCTTCATGTGTCCACTTTGGAAAAATGTCAGCAAAGTTAGGGACAAAGAAGAAAAAAGATGATAGATCAGGAAATCTGATTGGTCAGATTTTGCTGCATCCTGCAAATCCTACAAAATCAGACAAACATTTTGAAACAAAGAAACAAACAAAAAGCAACAGATTGAAATCACTTTTATTGTAAGACCCTCCAGAAATGAAAATACCAAAATGGAATATGAAAAATACAATAAAATTCACTTTGAAAGGGGCTCTTATTTTCAGCAACTCACAGAAGCAACTGGTATTGTCCAAAAATGTAGAATTTCATTGTCTTTATAGTTAGGCAGGACTTAATAACATGACTCAGTATAAAAAAAATGAGGAATTATTATAGAAATTATTTTTTAAAATCAAGTCTTGGGGACTCTAAATAGAGCGGATGGGAGAGTGGGCAAAATGAGAAGATCCAATATCCCACTTCTTTTCCTTTAAATCGAGCAGCAGCATCATACAGACAGCAGCAAGTAGTGGAGGGAAAAGGAGAATGAAAATGACTAACTTGCCATTTTCCAGTCTCCATTCAGGCCATCTCCCAGTGACTACACACAGACTTCCTCCACTCACATTGTCATTTCTTTGTACACATTGTATTATGGAACTAGTAAGTAATTTGAAGATGTTTTCATGGCAAAGATGGTAAGGGACTTGAGGAAGGTGGAACTAAATGCCACTGGAACAGTAGGAGTGTTGCAGTAACTTCTAGGATATTATGAAGCTGGCTATTCATTGCCTGGCATGCCCTGGGACATGAAGCATATTTCAGGACTGATCTATGAGAAGACTTTTGGGTACTGTAAGGAAGGGAAGGGGAACTACCTTATATAAGATGGTAAGGGCCTAAGTATATTTAATGAATCATATCTTGGCTAATATATAAGCAGATGCATATGTCATGTAAATGTTGGCCTAGTTTAGTTTGGTTAATAACACCTTTGGATAAACCTTTTGGGAAAGAGAACAGACAAAGCCTTCTTGGCTTACTAAATATCCTGTTATTCAGTTTTTTGAATGTTCCTGAATGTCTCTAACTTGGGTACAGGACAAAAAAGACACCTCCCAAACATGACCAGGAAAAAAAAAGGTAAGTTCATGTCTTAAATGAGATTAATAGCTTTGTTGTTGCTGGTAAATAGATAAACATGATATATACTCTATTCTGTACTGTGGATTTTGTAGATGGTCATAAATATTAATTATTATAATATAACAAATTGGGGGGAGGAATTGATAAAAACGTATCATTTGGGGTAAAAAAAGAGTGTGCTGCGACTTAAGTCTTTGCCTTTGTTTCTATACAGCATTTTGTATATGTGTAGATGTAGCAAATGCATTGGCTACACACCCCCAATTGATCACTGGGGTGTGGCATTCTGTACATCTGCTGAAATAAACATGTTCCTTGGTTCTGAACTTGGAATTAGCTGTGGTCATCTGCTACAGCAAGTAGTGCTAGTCTGATTACCTAGGTTCATAAGGTAACCTATGGGTCTGGTTGGTGATCCTGAAATATCTTTACAGGTACTAAAGGTTTTCTTAGAGAATGTGATGCGCGATGCTGTTACTTACACTGAACGTGTCAAGTGGAAGACTGTGACTGCCATGGATGTGGTCTATGCTGTAAGCTGCATTCTACTGATTCAGCAAATAAAGGTTCTTTTCTTTCCCCCAGGAATGATCAAAAATTTAAATCAAAAGGTCTTCTCAGAGCCATCTATGCTTTCACGATAAGAACTGTTCTAGGCTTTTATTCTACATGCTAAATTGTAAATATATATTGTCCTACCAAAGAAAACTACACTTACTATTTAATCATGTTATTTTAGTAGGCAGATAATTAGTATGTTGACCAGTAAGAAACATCGTATGAAAACAGCTGTTTATGTTCTCTAGCTCCATGGCACATATTGGGGTGGGGATACTTGGAGAACAAGTCATTAATTGTAAGAGGGCTCAGGAAAGCACAGGCTTGATTACTGTTTAGTTATGTACTTTATTTCATTTGCTACATATTCAAGTAATATATTTAAAGAGAAGTATTAAAACCCTTTAAAGAGGATTGGGTGGTTCTAAAAACTCTTCTTAAAATGCCCGTTAATTGGAGGTGGCCTTTGGAGCAGTCTGTTTAGCCATTTCCTCCGGCAGCAGTCTCACATGGGGCGGAATCTCCCGGGAAAGGACAGAAGAGCTCTTTCCAGTCCCTGCTAGAAATCTTTTTATTTTTATTTATTTAGGGAGGGGGGGGGGGCTGTTCCTGGAGTCGCACATCAGCTCTGGTCTCCAAGGGGTGAAGATGAGGATAGAAAATGAGGGAACAGGGAAGGGAGAAACGGGGTGATTTAGGGACCAAAATATCTTTTCTGTTTGGCTATTGAAAGCGAGATTTACCCATTGGTTAGTTTGAAAAGCCCGCGCTGCTAAAGGATTGGTTAATGCTAACCTTCCGCTGTATTTCCTCTTTGAAAATACTTAGAACTACCTAGACTTCTGTAGGTGGCGTTTTGAATATTCACTGAGTATAAAATTATCTTCTGCGGGATTTTCTATTGGATTTTGAAACACCATCGTGTAACAAAGGGCTACGGTGGGGGTAGTCAAAGTATTTTCTATTTTGCTTTTAAACAGATGATCACGTGGAAACCTTTATTCTCAATCTCGCTAGAAGTAACCTGTAAACAAGTCGCCAATGGGTTAGTTTGAGGTGGGGTATACGAATGATAAGAAGGAACCTTGATAATTATTGAAGGGTAGTTGTGCCACCCTCTAAATAACCACACCACAGATTAAAACACAAACTACAACGAGGATCGAGAGAGGTTTCAGCCCATTCTGTGGGTTAACTATTTCTATTATCCCCACCCCTTCCTTATCTCCAATGATTTGTGTGCATGATGGTTATTCAGCGGTAAAAGACAGAGAGCAGGGATGATATTGATTAATGGACTGGTCGTTCTGAAAGAAAAATAGCGATACATGGAGCCTCTGATATAATGGAAGAAATAAAATATGCACCGAGGTGGCAGAAAAGGGAAGGCGGTTTTGTAGACCGAGTGTCGGGGGAGGAGAGGAGGGGCAGCAGAAGAACGCGGTACTGGGCTGGTTCTAGGATCCTGAATTTCAGGGAACCAGCCAGCTTGTGGCGACAGCTTTCTATCTGTGCTTCCAGAGCTCGGCCGTTATGGCCTGAGAGGAAGCCAGCGAACCCTGCTTGGCGGGGCTCTTTGCAGATATTAAATTTAACCTGTGTGTTATTCACGCCAAAGAGAGTCACCTCCTGCTCAAGGACATCCAGTTACGCCGGCGTAACAGTGGTGAAAGGGTTTACAGGCTGCTCAGCTCAGCTCTCTTCTGCAACTTCCAAACGACCAAAAGGGTCTTTTAAAACCCACTACATTCACGCTGAAAGGAGCTGTAACACCCCCATAATTTGTAACATTTGTTAATGTTTATATTTATATTCTTATACTAATAGTCCCAAATAGCAAGATTATTCAGATAAACTAGAGAGAGGCGGGAAAGCATTTGAGTTTTAGCTACAGGAATTTAAAGAATGATAGAAACAATGAGGCAAACCAACTATCCTTCAGGCAGATAGGATTTATAAATTGTGAATAAGCAGATAAGGATATTCATGGAGCCAAAACTTTTTAGGCGAACCTCTAGGATTATTCTTTAGTAAAATAGAGTACTGAACCGTGTCATCTGGTAAAATTTCAAATATTTTATTTACTGGACAAACCGTTTAGCCATATTTTATATTTCTTGGGGGTGGGGGCGGGACACCTCACCGAAATATTGGTTGGGAGGGGGAGAAACGAGAAGGACGAGGAACACCTACATTTTTTCCTTAAAAATTGAAACCCCTATATAGTTTAAATTGACAATGCCATTTACTAAAACGAAATCAGTCCCCCCTCGATATAGGGGGCATATGCAATTTTAAAAAATGCTTTAACAAGTTGCCTGAAACTAAAGCACAAATACAGTTTGTTTTAAAAAATACACTTTGTTGTAGTTTGAAGAACACAAGCAGCAGCAGTTAGTGATATTAGAGCTCCTTGGGTGATAAAGTGGATGGCTCTTAAAAGAGCCTTTGGGTTAAAGGTGTTCGTAGTCTTATAACAAACTATTTACTTGGAGCTGGTGTACTTGGTGACGGCCTTGGTGCCCTCAGACACGGCATGTTTGGCCAGCTCCCCCGGCAGAAGCAGGCGCACAGCGGTCTGGATCTCCCGGGAAGTGATGGTTGAACGCTTGTTGTAATGAGCCAGGCGAGACGCTTCCCCCGCAATGCGCTCGAAGATGTCGTTCACAAAGGAGTTCATGATCCCCATGGCCTTAGAGGAGATACCGGTGTCCGGGTGAACTTGTTTCAGCACTTTGTACACGTAGATGGAATAACTCTCCTTCCTCGTCTTTCTGCGCTTCTTATCGCCCTTTTTCTGAGTCTTAGTCACAGCTTTTTTAGAGCCCTTCTTGGGAGCGGGAGCAGATTTTGCTGGCTCCGGCATTTTTGGTCTGTGTTCTCTCACACACTGCTTAAATAAAAAAAAATTGCAACGACGAAAGAAGCTGACAGTAGCTCTATTTATAGAGAACTTATGCACACTAAAGTCTCACTTTACTGATTTTCTATTGGTTCTGAGACAATAGACGGGTTTCGAATGTTCCATTAACCTTCTCATTGGTCAGAGTTACATCTCCATCGCCATTGGCTGTTCAGACAATTCGTACTTTTCAGCCTATCACAATCTTTGAAAACTCCAAATAGAAAATATATAAAGGCAGCGCGAAACTCATTTTTTTCTGACTTTTGTCGACTATCATAGCAGTTTCTTTTTTTGTGATTTACAATGTCAGGCAGAGGAAAGCAGGGAGGCAAAGCGAGGGCTAAGGCAAAGTCTCGCTCCTCGCGGGCTGGGCTGCAGTTCCCGGTGGGTCGAGTGCATCGTCTGCTTCGCAAAGGTAATTACGCTGAGCGGGTAGGAGCAGGAGCCCCGGTCTATATGGCCGCGGTGCTCGAGTATCTGACCGCTGAGATTCTCGAGTTAGCCGGCAACGCTGCTCGGGACAACAAGAAAACTAGGATCATCCCCCGTCACCTGCAGCTCGCCATCCGTAACGACGAGGAGCTCAACAAACTGCTTGGCAAAGTGACGATCGCTCAGGGGGGTGTTCTGCCCAACATCCAGGCAGTGCTGCTCCCCAAGAAAACTGAGAGCCACAAGGCCAAGAGCAAGTGAAGCTGATCAGAAAGCAGCAGAAATCTTCAGTTCAAAACCAACCCAAAGGCTCTTTTCAGAGCCACCCACAAAATCAAAAAAGGGCTTAATTACCTGTAACCATCACATTTTTAAAAGAATAACTTTTTTTCCTTTCTGGGAATAAATGATTGAATTGGAGTTACAATAGCTGGAATATAGGTATCTGAACTAAAATTTAACAATTCTGCAGAAGTCTGTTTTCCTACAAACAAGACACTGAGTCTCTCCTAATTTGAAATACGTGTTCGTAAGGTTTGTAGAAGACAGAAACTTCCCGGACAGTGAGTTCACCGTTGAAAGCCGGATTAAATTGGCACCATTTCCTTTTCGTGTAATTGTTTGGCCAGTGTGAAAAGGCGGGAATTCCTAATATGACAGTAACCTGTTGCTTTGCAATAACATAAAATGGGAAATACGGTACCCTCTATCGGTTATTTGTTCTAGATTTGAAAGTTTTCCAAAAGGCCTATGAATTGACTTTGGCGGGAAGGCCGGGGAATAAATTTGAACTAAAACATTTATCAAGACTCTCCTCTTCAACAGTTAGAGAGTTAATGAAAGTAGACGGATTTCCTCTGAACGGGAATAACGTTCCGGGTTGTCTGGCCAATCCTTGCACAGAGCGGGCTTTTCAAATATACCAACTGCTTCATTCCCTCCCACCAGCAAACCAGAAAAGGATTTTGTCCATATACAATCATCGAGCCCTGTAACTCGCCCTGTGACCAAAGGACAGGGCACATATATTCTGACTCATCCCTTTGAGAATATATGGGGAGGCCTGTTTCCTCCAACTGCTTGAAAGCTGCACGCTCTAGGTAAAAAGAACAGGAGTACTTGTGGCACCTTAGAGACTAGAAAAAATAACCATGAATGCGGGGGGCGAAGGGAGGAAATTAAAGCCGGAATTACTATAGTCTCTTTACTCGGGGTTAGGGAGAATGAGCTACTACAGTAAATTGCACACCCTGTACATACCTTTGACCGGAGTCGCTTCTCCTTGACCCAGAGCAGTTCTCTTTACCCCTCAGTTTGTATAATGGTAAGGGAGGAAGGGAACTGGTCGTAGAAAGCAGCCTGACGTTACAGTAAGTGAATCAGCTCTGTTTTTGAAAGGGATGGGTGGCTCTTAAAAGAGCCGTTGGGTTCATCTAAAAAGAAAGTGACTCTTTACTTCTTCTTGGGCGCTGCCTTCTTAGCCTTTGCTACTTTAGGTTTGGTTGGCTTAGGCTTGGCTACCTTAGGTTTCACCGCTTTGGCCTTAGCCGGGCTCTTAGCTGCCTTCTTGGGCTTAGCCGCTTTAACCTTTTTCGGGCTCTTGGCCGCTTTCTTGGGCGCGGCAGCTGCTGGTTTCTTGACTTTTTTCGGGCTTTTTTTCGCCACCGCAGCCTTTTTGGGTTTCTTGGCGGCGCTGGCAGGTTTCTTGGCAGCTGGTTTCTTAGGCTTTGCCGCTGGCTTTTTCTTCGGCGCCTTTTCCTTGGTCTCAGTCGGTTTCTTGTTGAGTTTAAAAGAGCCCGATGCGCCGGTGCCTTTAGTCTGCACCAACGTACCTTTGCTCACCAGGCTCTTGAGTCCTACTTTGATGCGGCTGTTGCTTTTCTCCACATCGTACCCTCCGGCGGCCAAAGCCTTCTTAAGAGCGGCCAGAGAGACCCCTTTGCGCTCCTTGGAAGCGGACACCGCCTTGGTGATCAGCTCGGTCACGCTGGGACCTGGAGGCTTACGGGCTTTAGAGCCGCCTGTCGTCTTCTTCGGTTTCTTAGCGGCGGCTTTAGCCTCAGGAGCAGAGACAGCAGGAGCTGCAACAGGTGCCGTTTCGGACATAGTGACTATTATTTCTCTTACACACTAGCAAAACCAAACCACTTGGGGTGGATTAGTTCAGTTGCCTGGTATTTATATACAGGAGCAGCCCTGTGATTGGTGCGTTAAGGAACCCGCCCAGCAAGGCAGATCGGAGTCTTCTTCCCGCTCGATTTGTGTTTTTTCACATTTTTTTAAAAAAGTGTATTTTTTTGTCCAATATCTGCCTCACAATAACCCAATTTCTTACCTGAGTGAAGAGGAAACTGGGTATTTTTGTTCAGCAGAATTTCAAGTTGAATAAAGGTGGGTTTAAAGAAGAGTCAATAAACATTAAATCTTGGAATTGTAGAGATTTAGGGACAGTGAAACTAGTTTTTCCTTGTGAAATAAAAGGTAATAGTTGTTCATAAAACCACACTTACAATTAAATATTATTCTTTACGGCGTTTTCTATATATCAGGGTAGAAAACCCTTGATTTGAATCAATTTCCTCTGTAAAATGATTTTAAAGTGAAGAAAGTAAGGCAAACTTCTTTCAGGCTTTGAACATAGATTGAGATCTAGCTCCCTGAACTAAATCTTTCACTTCCATTAAATCTTTTTAAATATTTCCTATTTCCACAACACCAATAACTAATTAGAGACTTATGGAGATATGTTTATGCACTGGAAATCTTTATGGGAATAGTTTTTAAGTTGCATCTTTGTAAGTGTTCCCGTATAAGATAAATTATCATTCTTAGCTTATCGTTGGGAGCTGATTTACAAATAGACTTGGAGTGTGTTGAAAGTTTTCTTGGGGATTATAGTCCACAATACTATCATCTGATGAACATGCTAGACAGCAAGATGGTCATTAGGTATGTGGTCTATGCTGAGAAAGGCCAGGGCCACGCTCTCTACAGCATTGGTGGCTGTCCATCCCTCCACCCCATTAGAAACAATTCAGATCTTTCAAGCTTTCACAATAAGAACTGATATTATAGTAGCTTCTTTAACTCCAGGGGGGGGGGAAATGCTAAACTACTAAATACATAACTTTCAGTAAAACTACATTTAATATTCCTACCTGTATTCTAAGCAAGAAATTATCCTTCGTGGGCCTAATAAAAATAGGTGGTTTCATAGAAGTTGTATTTTTTTTCTGCAGCTCTATATCACATATACGGAAAAAGGGTGGATCCTTGAAGAGGTGAAACTCATAAAATACATTCATGTGGTGGATTTAAAATATTAAAGCTTTTATTGAGAAGAAGATTGTTCTAAATACTTTCTGCAGTAAATGATCCTATGACTGGGGATGGCTTTGTAGGGCCTTCCAAAACATTCTTTGGCAAGCTGAGTGACAGCAGACACTCATCAACTAGATTCCCGCTCCAGCTAGAAAGCAGCATTATTGAAATATTAAAAAGAATTTTCGGTTGTAATATTTTTTTAAGAAATAGGTTTGGAAGATACAGCTTCCAACAAGTTAAGAGTCTGAGTGTGGGAGCCAACCATTCTATTTCTGCAAACTCTGCCCTATAGGAAAATAGCCACACTGTAATTGTATAATGGGGTTGGAAGTTTTAGGCCATTCTTTGAACTGAGTGAGGGAAAGGGTTCAGATTCTTTGTGATTTCTATCTGGCTACTGGGAATGGGATGAAACCCATGGGTGAATTTGAAAATTCTTCTACAGTGATTAGCCAGTGAAAATCCTCTGTATTTATATCATTCTAATTTTCTCTTTTAAGCAGAAATAATGTATAGCAGTTGGAGGATGCATTAAGTACTCATTCAGAATGTTCTCTCTACTTTCCAAAACAAAAGAAAACCTTCTGCAGTCTTTTAAAGACCTTTATTCCCATGAATCTGAAGAAAAATAACATTTAAAAGAGAGCAATTATTGTGTGTAGTTTGGGGTGAGGTATATAAAAGATAAGCAGGTGGCTTGAACAGTTTTTATGTAATGATGTCTGATCTAATTGAAAAGTGAGCAAAGGTCTGATTTTTTGTTTGTTTTAGGAGCGAAGAAAGGGGAGAGAAGGAAAGAGATTTATATCTATCGAGCTGTGCATTATTTTTCTGCTCCTGAAGGCCATCTGCTAAACCAGGTGGTTTCTTGTAAAACAAGATAGGATGAAAATGCAGATAAAGAAAAGTTATCCTTTTACTACTTAAATATTGCAAGGAATTACAATTTAAGACTGCCCCTGGTCTGTAATCTGTTTGAGGCTTAAGGCAGTGTGGAAGGACAGTAAAGAGATTCTTCATAAAAAAGGGGGTGCCCTTCAGTATGAGAGGGAAGAAGTGTGAGGTAGTGCTTTCATCTTCTGAAAGCCTGCTAATTAAAACACTAACTAGAACAGGCACAGAGAGATTTGCTGCCCATGTGGTTTAACTCCCCTGTCTCCTGAGATTGATGCTGGTGACGATTGTTCAACGTTAAGAGGAGGACGAGGGAATGGTATACAGATTAACACAAATTGTTCAATTTAAAAATAAAATATATAAATAAAAAAGAGATAAACGTGGGAGGCAGGGAAGGGAAGGATTCTGTATGGCGAAGGGGTTTCAGCAAGAAAGGAAACCGCAGGAAAACGGGACGCTGGTGTGGTCCAAGAATCGTAAATTTCAGGGAATGGGATAGTGGTGGCGAGAATAGATCCGGGAAACAGTAAGAGTAGACTAGCAGTATCTCATTTCTTTGCATAGCGAAGCGCGGGATTTACACATTTTCAAATTAGCCAATGGAGCTTGGCTTCTTCTCATAAGCCAATCAGAGAGAAGATTTTTTTCTATAAATACCTCTAGAGCAGTACAATCTTTTATTTGAAGTTGAGAGACCGTGCGTTTTCTGAAATGGCTAGGACCAAGCAGACTGCCCGTAAATCTACTGGTGGCAAAGCCCCCCGTAAGCAGCTGGCTACCAAAGCTGCTCGGAAGAGCGCGCCTGCCACTGGGGGAGTGAAAAAGCCTCATCGTTATCGGCCCGGCACTGTAGCCCTGCGAGAGATCCGCCGCTACCAGAAATCTACTGAGCTGCTCATCCGCAAGCTGCCCTTCCAGCGCCTGGTCCGTGAAATCGCCCAGGACTTCAAAACTGATTTGCGCTTCCAGAGCTCGGCCGTTATGGCCCTGCAGGAGGCTAGTGAGGCTTACTTGGTGGGGCTCTTTGAGGACACCAACCTGTGTGCTATTCACGCCAAGAGAGTCACCATCATGCCTAAAGACATCCAGTTAGCCCGGCGTATCCGGGGTGAGCGGGCTTAAAGGCTGTACCGCTGCATTCTGACTACTTGAATTTTCCAAAATACTCTAAGGCTCTTTTAAGAGCCACTAC
This sequence comes from Trachemys scripta elegans, assembly GCF_013100865.1. Classification (NCBI taxonomy): domain Eukaryota; kingdom Metazoa; phylum Chordata; order Testudines; family Emydidae; genus Trachemys; species Trachemys scripta. The sequence goes on along the minus strand of NC_048298.1, from coordinate 85,747,866 downwards.
ATGAGCATTGAAAAGAGCTGTAACACGCCCATAACGTGTATCCTTTAATCACAAGACGTCACTGTTGCTGCTTACCTACATTAAAAATTCTGACAGTAAGAAATCATCTAGGATGACTCTAGATTTTCAGAGTATGTTCTTGAGGTAGCACACAACTTCCAATTAGGCTGCCTTAATTAAATTCTTATTTTTTTTTCTAGCCAAATTAATGGGTACTTTTGTGTGATGACAAAGGCAGTGCTTTTGTCTTTTATCTCTGTGTTTATTAATGTCCCCTTTCAAGATGTAATACATTTCACATTTGCAGAAGTTTGTATTTCATGTAAAAGTATATATAGCCAAATAAATATTGCCCCATTCCCTATTCAGCATTTAGCTTTAAAGATTGGTTTAATCAATAAGGTAAAATCACTGGTATGTCTTGTAGATAATACTCATAAATTGTAAATAAGCAAATAAAGAAGGATGGTATTCAGAGCTCGAATTTAAGTGTGTATTTCACTTTGTGGATTATCTAGGGGTGTTCCTCCTGAAATCAGAATATTATACAGGAAAGGGCATGTGGGGGTAAAAATGGTAAGGATGGCCTGGGAGGAGCACACTTATCTGGGAAGCTGAGGAACACACAAATTAGACAGGCATCTGTTTAAAGACACTAGTAATAGAACAGTGTCTTTGTATCCAATACAATTTCTAATGCAAATTACAGATGAACTGTGAAGAAGTCTAGGATAAAACCCAGAGGTAAAATTTTCAGACTGTCTAATGGAGGGGTTAAAAATAGGCTCCTGGCCAATAATAAATAATTCATAATTAACCATTGTGACGGGTTGGATCACAGAAACCCCCTTGGGAGCTGCCACCTGATGTGCAAAGACTATCCCTGCTCCTGTTTTCCCTGCCAGCTCAGGACTCCAGCACCCTGTCTTGCTGAGCCAGACACTCCCGTCTGGCTCCAACACAGAACCAGGGTCTGAATCACTTGCCCCAAAGCTGCAAGTTTACCTGAAAACAGCTCACAGAAGTGTGTTTGTCTCTAGCACTCAGATGTCCAACTCCCAATGGGGCCTAAACCCAGATAAATCCGTTTTACCCTGCATAAAGCGTATGGAGGGCAAACTCATAAATTGTTTGCCCTCTATAACACTGATAGAGAAATATGCACAGTTGTTTGCTCCCCCAGGTATTAATACATACTCTGAGTAAATTACTAAATAAAAAGTGATTTTATTAAATACAGACAGTAGGATCTAAGTGGTTCCAAGTAGTAACAGACAGAACAAAGTAAATCACCAAGCAAAATAAAATAAAATGCACAAATCTATGCCTAATCAAACTGAATACAGATAATCTCACCCTCAGAGATGCTTCGGTAAGTTTTTTCTCAGACTGGACACCTTCCAAGCCTGGGCACAATTCTTTCCCCTGGTACAGCTCTTGTTGCAGCTCAGGTGATAGCTAGGGGATTCTTCATGATGGCTCCTCTCTTGTGGGTGGTACATTTCTACAAATAGGATGATCACACTCAGTAGATTATGAGTTTTGTAATGATACCTTACAAGAGACCTTTTGCATGAAGCATATCTCAGTTACGTTATATTCACTTATTACCATATTTTTTTCTAAAACTATCCCAGTTACATTATATTCACTTATTATCATGTTTTTATAAAACCATATAGACTGCACAACGTCACAACCATTAAAATTGTACATTTATATATCCTAATGCTAGAAGTTTACAAATAAAAATGTGAACTATCACGCCTTGAAAAGTTCAAGGACCTTGATAAAATATGCATTACATAAACTGGGTGGAACGACTAAAAACAATGCGATACTGTAATTACTAGTTAAAAACTATACAAGAAAGAGATTAGGCCAAAGAGGTTGTGGAGAAGCTCAGTAAAGCATACCAAAGAATTCATCAAGATTAATTTTCTGAGTGGAGAAGACTATATAGATGAATCTCTATGGATAGAAATCACAAGGTGAAAAAATATAAATATATTAGATGAGCTATAGTACTGGCCTTCAGAACAAGGTAAGGGGGAAAAAGACAGAGAGAGAGAGTACAATTTAAGGACCAATCAAAGAGAAAGCAAAATCCAATAGACTCTAGAACACAGAAGAAGAGAGATGTTTCTAGACACTGGCCAGGTCTACACTAGAAACTTTTACCAGTGTAATAATGTTAGTTAGAGATGAAGGGACTCTGCATATCTACTCTCCTGCTTCCAATTGTCTCTTAGTCTCTTCACAGACCCACTGCCTTCCCTTCTTCTTGTGGTACCTCCAAGCTTACCACGGGCTTGGATGAACTAAGATAAGGTAGGACCAGGTAGCTGAGTAATGAAGAGATGTGCCCAGATGTAAAACAGAGATTTATGTAGTATTTGTGATACAAATTCAGGGATATTTGTTCAAGGGGTTCTTAAAATACTTCTTCCCCCAAAATGAGCTGATTATTATTTTCAAAGTATTCTGAAATGCACATGCATACAAAAATGCTTTTAAAAGTAATGAATTGTAAAATGCATGAGGTAGACTTTGTAGTGAAATTTTAGAGAGTTTTGCACAGGGTGCTCCTCAGATACAGCACCACAAGTAAGGTTTCAGAGTGGTAGCCACGTTAGTCTGTATCAGCAAAAACAACGAGGAGTCCTTGTGGCATCTTAGAGACTAACAAATTTATTTGGGTTTAAGCTTTCGTGGGCTAGAACACACTTCATCAGATGCATGAAGTGAAAAATACAGGAGCAGATATAAATACATGAAAGGATGGGGGTTGCTTTACCAAGTGCCACTTTTAGGTCTGTTATTTGCTTCAGGTAACCTACTTGCCTTCAGTTTTCATCCAGACCACATCACATGATCCATTGTCTACAGCCAAGCTCTAACATACAACCGCATTTGCTCCAATCCCTCAGACAGAGATAAATACTTACAGAATCTCTATCAAGTGTTCTTAAAACTGCAATACCCACCTGTGAAGTGAAGAAACAGATTGACAGAGCCAGAAGGGTACCGAGAAGTCAGCTACTATAAGACAGGCCCAACAAAGAAAGTAACAGAACACCACTAGCAGTCACCTACAGCCCCCAACTAAAACCTCTCCTGAAGGACGATCCCTCACTCTCACAGACCTTGCGAGATAGGTCAGTCCTCGCCTACAGACAGCCCCTCAACCTGAAACAAATACTCACCAGCAACACCACACCATACAACAAAAACACCAACCCAGGAACCAAAGCCTGCTACAAACTCCGGTACCAACTCTGTCCACATATCTATTCAAGGGACACCATCATAGGACCTTACCATATCAGCCACACCATCTGTGGCTTGTTCACCTACCAATGTGATATATGCCATCCTGTGCCAGCAATGCCCCTCTGCCATGTACATTGGCCAAACAGGACAGTCTCTACACAAATGGACACAAATCTGACATCAGGAATCATAACATTCAAAAACCAGTAGGAGAACACTTCAATCTCTCTGGTCACTCAATAACAGACCTCAAAGTGGCAATTCTTCAACAAAAAAACTTCAAAAACAGACTCCAACGTGAAGCTGAAGAACTGGAATTAATTTGCAAACTGGATACAATCAGACTAGGCCTGAATAAAGACTGGGAGTGATTGGGTCATTACAAAACCTAAACTTAATTTCCCCAATACTAATTTCTCCCTACTGTTACTCACACCTTCTTGTCAACTGTCTGTAATGGACCACTCTCTTACCACTTAAAAAGTTGTTTTTTCCTCCCTTGGTATCCTGCTGTTTATTGATTTAATCTGATTAGACTGACCTCACACTTGGCAAAGCAACCCCCATCCTTTCATGTATTTATACCTGCTCCTGTATTTTTCACTTCATGCATCTGATAAAGTGGGTTCTAGACCACAAAAGCTTAAGACCAAATACATTTGTTAGTCTCTAAGGCACCACAAGGACTCATTGGCGTTGTTTTCACCACAAGTAAGGAGTATTCAGATTGCTTCATCCATCATAAGATAAGAAATGGTGAATATTAGATGAGAACACAAAAATATGTGCCTACTCAGCACTCTGCTTTCAGAAACAATACTTTCTAGATGCTATTGTTTCGTCAAAAGAATTTTCAATTTTAAATAAACCTCATACGCAAATCTTGTGATTAGAGGAGCACAAGTTATGGTCTTCCTACAGCTCCTTTCAATGTGAATGCACTGGCTTTTAAACGAGCCATTGTGTCATTTGGAGTAGTTTTCTAGTTACCAGAATATGGTGATGGAGTCAGGTTAATTGGCTGTCCTTGTGAATATGGTAACACTCTTGGCGCTAATAGCACAGAGTTTGGTGACTTCAAAGAGTACCATCAGGTACGCTTCACTGACTTCCTGCAGGCCCATAATGCAGTTGAAGGCTGACCTGAAGAACTAGCTTATATGCCTGACTCTGCCACAGACTTTCTATGGGATGCTTAGCACATCACTTAAAGAATTTTTGTTTTTTTCTCCCCACATTTATTATATGCTCCTTATATTCTAATTGTCCAACTTGTCACACCAGGGTTGTGATTTGCAGAAGTGCAGAGCTCACAGCTTCAACTGAAGTCCCTGAGAGCTGTGCTTTGAACAGATAAAGTGATATAGAATGCTAAACAATCTGAAAAATCAGGAGTCTCAAATTGTGTACCCAAAATTAGCAGACACATTTGATCTTAATTTCTTTGTGACTTTTCCCGCATCTATTAAATATGTATGATACCATTCCTCATGTTAGAGGGGTGTTGTTAAAATAAATTCATTATTTTTTTGGTGAAGCAATCAAATAATATACTGATGACCTCCATAGAAAAGCCTATGAGGAAATTAATAATTTTCTATTCAGAACAAGCCTTGAATAAGGTGTAGTATATAAGGGCTAAGGCCGTACAATTAACAATAAGAAGGGGGGAAATAGCTTCTAATTCATGAACTCCAACCATAAGTGCACTGAAAGATGTAGGGGTCCTGTATGTAGTGGGGGAGTGGGGAGGTGGATGGGAATTGAATACTGTATCTGTCACTGTGCCTCAGTGGGTCACAGCTGAGAGTACTAGTTTCAGGACAAACTGCTGAGAAATAGGGCAGATTCACCCCAAATTTGTACTTATTCTATCATTAGATTTACCAAGCCAGTAACAAAAGTAATCTTCTGTCTCTCCACATTGGGTGCCAAGAAGCCAAAAATGCAGTCTCCTTAGTCATTCCAGACTTTATTAACCACCAAGACACTAGACTTTATGATGAGTGGTTGTTAAAAACAACTTCATCAAACAAAGGGTTCTTCTGATCTCAAGAGATCAGACACATAATCAGGTCAGCATATAACTCAGATCTTACCCAATAATCACATTGTTGCCAATCCTTTAGTAATTAAAATCTAAAGGTTTATTTATAAAGAAAAGAAGAAGAGACTTTAAATGGTTAATAGATAATATACATACAATAATTTCAATATTCTTATATTAAGTTTGTAGCAGTGATGTACAGACTCTGGTAACTACAAAAGAACTTCCATAGATTAGAATGTCTCTTTTAGTTGTAAATCCATAGTCCAGAGAACCAGAGCAGGAAAGAGGCAAGATGGAGATGTTTCCAGGGTCTTTTATATCCTTTGCCATGCACCTGGAGATTTTTTTCTTTCAAAAAGAGCTCACAGTCTCAGTTTGTGGGAAGATATAGGCACAAGATGGAGTCCAGGGTCACATAAACAAGTAACATGCCTTTACATGGCTTGCTGACTCACAGGGCAGCAATTACCCATATTCTGGCTGGAGCTGGATGTAAACTTGAATAGTCCATTCACAGTGTGCTGGCTAGGCTGGATGTAAACTACCTTGTGGGTGTTACCCCAGGAACAACACATTTAAGATATAGATACATAGTCAATATTCATAACTTCAGATGCAGTGATGATACATGGATTTAAACATGATAATCTTATTTAGCTAAGCATAACTTTCCATTGACACCTTACATGATATACTTTATGCAAGTTTTGTTGCAATTGTCTAACTGGTAGCAACAATGATATACATGGTCATATTTCAATCCTAGAGCATCACAGTATCATAAATAATACACACAAAAGGAACAAATTAGGGTTTCATGGGCAAACAGTACTGTCATTTACTAATTTTGAGTGCTTGACTTTGTAACCTTAACTTCCTTTAACATAGATTTTTCCCTCCTGTGTAATGTGCAATTAATATATGATGTATATATGCATGCCATTGTATATAATATAGCTATATAATAAATATATACAGATATATATGTGCATGTATTCCTCCAGATGGTATTATACATTCTTCCAAAGTAATGATTAGATACATTCTGTTCTTTTAATGACTGGGATCCAAGGCCTTCATGGAGACCTATGTTTCCTTAAGGATATAATCTAGTAGAGGCAGTATCGGAGTTGAATGTAACCATGCAAAGATAGCTGGCTTTGGAGATGGCATTCCTGTTTTGATTCTTAATTAGTATTAGCAATCTATCCGCTCTAGCTACAGACAGAAACAGATATATTAGGACACCAGGGTTAAAAACCTAACTAAAATGCAGCCTTAACACTCTTTTAATTTTAATCTGATCTATCTATCTATCTATCTATCTATCTATCTATCTATCTATCTATCTATCTATCTATCCGTATGGTTTTAAAAAGGCAGACAGAAATTCATCATGTGGAACTATGACCACTGTGTGGGTCATTAGGGTTGGGAACTTTAGATCTACAGTACAAATCTCTGAGCTGAGTAATGAGAAACAGTGGAAGTAGGTTCTCATCCTGTATGTGAATGAGCCACATACAGACACACCACAAGTCTTCCTCTCTTTGTTCATTTGCTATTTTATGTTTACAATTATGTTAATTGAAGGATGAGTTCACATCTACCAATCTCAATGGGATCTTAATTGAACCCATTACAAGGTTTCACCCTGCTCATACAGTATAAACATTTATCTCATGTTTCATACTTGTAACTTCCTGAGTGGAAAAATTAAGTTTAATTACACTGAATGGTTGCACTGTATTTATTAAAAATAAAATAAAACTGTTTTAGTTCCTTTTGTTTTGTTTTGTTTTTTCCTTGTTCAGTCTCCAAGTTGTATCAGGTTATATTTTAGACATGTTTACAACCTAGTCTGTCACTTGCCATCTGTTTTAATGGTGCCTAGCATTATGAGGCCTTTATTTCATTAAGGTCCCTACATGTTACCTCAATATATTGAGGGGAGGGGGGGGGAGATGACAATATCTAACAAAATGATGGATAATAAAAAGGTCTCCCAATAGTTAGACCTCATATATAGCAAACATATCTTGTGTAACTGAGATTCTACTGGCAATATATATTCCTTTCTGTCTGGTGGTGGTAGAAATAAACTAATATTCCAAATACAGGTAATCCTACAATGTGACTGACAGAAGTGAACTAGAGGGTCACATATTTCATCACTTTCCTCCTTTCCCCCTCTTTTTAAGGGAGCCCTGCAATTACGGGTTCCCACAATCTCTCCCTAACCAGGGGTTCCATGTGTCCTCCCTCCATTTCCTCCTCCCTCCACTCCAGGATTTTCCATTTCTTCCCCACAATGGAAGGTACTCTGTGTGCCCCCCCCTTTTCTCCCCCCCCCCTCTCCTTTCCTCATAACAGGTTTCCCCAATCTCCCTCCTGCCACGGATTCTGTGTGCCCATTCTCCCAACCCCATTTCCACCCCATTACAGGGTCTCCCATCCACACCCTGTGTGTGTCCTTATTTCCCCGTTTCCCACTCCATTCATACCAAGATCCCCCAGTCCCTTCCACTCCATTGAAAGAGTTTTCTGTGCCTATTTCCCCTCCCCCATTTTCCACACATGGGAGGGGGCATGATGTGAACAATTATTACCTCCTTCCCATTTACTTTTCCCCACCATTCCCTCATGCTAGGGGCTCTATGTGTTCCCCTTTGCCCCTATCCCCTACCAGGATCCCCAATCTCCTCTATCACCAGGGGTTCTGTGTGCCCCATTTCCCCCTTGACATTCTCTCATAGCATATCTCTCCTCCATGCCAGAGGCTCTTTGCATTCTATTATTCCTCCCTTGCCTCTTCACTTAATAATAATAAATACTAGAGAGCCAAGGTGGGTGATTTAATGTCTTTTATTGTACCAGCTTATATTGGTGAAAGAGCCAAACTTTCAAGCTTACACAGAGAAAGCTTGTCTCTTTCACCAACAGAAGCTGGTCAAAGAAAATAGATTACATCATCCACCTTGTCTCTCTGGTATTTATTATTATTAATTATTACCATTATTTTCTTGTATGATAGATGTTTGTTTATTATTAGTAAGCACTGAACAACAAACCCATTTTTATATATCTTTTGCAACTTGTGCAGATTGAAAAAGAATTTCCATCAGAGGGCAATAGAGGATAAGAAAGGGGGAAAGGTGGCATAATTCTGTTTTTGAGAACCCCTTCTGATCATTTCCATGCTTTCTGAAGAGCTGCAGACTCATAGCTAAATTGTATTTTATTCAATGTGTGTTGTCATGTGTATAGACAATAGCAATTTCAAAGTATTCTTTTCAGTTTTTAGATTTGCAATTCGGAAACTCAACTCTTCCCAGCATAAAACAATTATTTATGCCTATGAAGAAAAGGAGTGTGTCCTTTCTCTGGAACGGGAAAGGAGTCTGGTTTTCTGAGTGATTATTTCTGCAGTCATTCAAATGAAGACATCCTTTTGCATGTACTGCAAAAAGAATAGCAACAATAAAAATACCTCCAAATGAAATTAAACAAAACAAACAAACAAACAAACAAACAAACAAAACAGAAATACGGATATAGGGCCTGGCTCTACTTAGCATATTAATCCAGTGTACTCTTTGGAAAATGGCCGCGAAAGATGATTTGTCAGAAATCCTGATTGGTCAGATTTTGCCGCAGATTTCAAATCACTCAAAATCAAAGGAGTATTTTTTAAAGAAAATAGCCACAAATATGAAGCACTGTGATCTGAATACCCTCCAGATAGAAAAAAAAAAACCCGACAATAACAGAAGATAAAAGAAAAGTGCAGTTTGAAATAGACTCTTCTTTCAAGCAATTCAGAGAGCGACCGACATTGCCACAAATGTGGGATTCAGTAGAGGTAGGAATTAATAGAGGTAGGAATAGATAAGGTGTCTCGGTATAAAATATAATTGAAATATAAATCGAAAATTTGTGGAGTCTAAATGGAGCAGTATACAGAAAATGGTGAGTGCGGGAAAAGACGAAAAAGAAAGAAAAGAGAGTCAATAACCTGCCTCTCAATCGAACAACATCAAGAGAACGGCGAGCGGAGGAAGGAAGGAAGGAAAAAGGACAATAAAAACTAGACCTCGCCCCTTTTCAGTACCAGTTTTCAGTCAGGTCGGTCGACCGACCGTATAAGGAGAGTGCAGGTTCCCGAAGCGCAGTGTGCTTTGTGGCTGGGAGCAACATGTCTGGTCGGGGCAAAGGCGGTAAAGGTCTCGGAAAGGGGGGCGCTAAGCGCCATCGGAAGGTACTTCGCGATAACATTCAAGGTATTACCAAACCGGCTATTCGTCGTTTAGCTCGTCGTGGTGGTGTCAAGCGTATTTCTGGGTTGATCTATGAAGAGACTCGTGGCGTGCTCAAAGTTTTTCTTGAAAACGTGATCCGCGATGCTGTTACTTATACGGAACATGCGAAGCGGAAGACTGTGACAGCCATGGACGTGGTTTACGCTCTGAAACGCCAGGGTCGTACTCTGTACGGATTCGGGGGCTAAGGCTTCTTTCTGATTTACCTTTAAAACCAAACAAACAAAGGCTCTTTTAAGAGCCACCCATATTTTCATAATAAGAGTTGTATTACTTTCAGAAAACTTTATTTACTTCATTTAGCATGTCATATTTAGGCTATGTACACTACATGTCTTAACGTTCTTGTTTGCTAAAGCATGTATTGGAAATGAAATAGAAGATCATGTGAATAATTTCACTGACGCGTTGGTGACTAAGCACTTGTATTAAGAGGCTATTTAGCTAGACAACCTTTGTTTCCTTAAGCACAAGTCTGATAGCCAGCTTTCTGACTAACAGGCAGAACATCCTGGGTTTCTCGGTAGAGGATAGCTGAGCCCTCTTCTAACCTGTCTAGAAATCTATTATTTAGCTCCTTAAAACTCAAAACAGCGGCTAATATTTTAAGATATAATTTATTGTAGGAGGTAAGCATTATGAATTCTCCCGTTAGGGGCATAACCAAGTGAGAATAGTCATAACGTGTAAACGGGATGTTTTGGTTCATTTTTCCCCCCTGATGTGGCTTCATGTCCAAGGGGACAAAGGGAGAACAGAGGGAGGGACTCGTAGAAATTGTAGGCGATTTAAAGACAAAATAAGATTCCTTTTCCTATCGGGGCTGAGGGATGAAGGCATTTAGAAGTGTAGAATATGTCCTTGCCGATGACTGAGTGATATTTACTCGTGTATATTAGAAATTTCCTCTCCCTCCTTTTTTCCTAGACTAACGAGACAACAAAATCTGGAAGGGAGAGGGTGGTCTTTCTCTAACGCCCTTTCAGGATACTCCAAAATACAATCTGAGAAATAAACATTTCAAAGTAGCAAGGATCTGGTCAAATCAGTCTATTGAAAAATCTTCACTCTTTTTTCAGTTTAATTTAAAAAAATCGTAGTCCTGGTGCTCCTAATGTCTCCCCTTTCCCCTGTCTGTATTACTGACTTCTGAATCTATGTCGGTGAGTTCAGTTGGATAAAAGTATTTCTTACATCAAGCCATTTCACTGGCTCAAAACCAGTCTGTCCTTCATATCAAAATGCTCTGTCCACTTAGCCTGAAACTATATATAGTCTTCATCAAACCCTTTAGATTTATCTTCAGCTTGATCTAAAACAGGTACCTGGCATGAGTAGAGGCAAGCTGTTATATTAAATCACCGATCATTGGTCATTTTCATTGTCCTGTTCCGTTAGTGACTGAGAACGCAAGCTACTATGTTTTTTATAGATTTGAAAGTCACAATACAATATCTTTCATCATGTTTGGCCTCCAAAACTGTGAAGAATGCAGCCCCGACGTTTCAGCTCATAACTGCGTTAATGGCTGCCACCCACTTCCTTTCGGCATTCTCATGGTAGGAGCCAGTATCCCTCAATTAGGCTTTCGGTATAAATTGAGTTGCGCTAAAAATTCCTTAAACATAAGGAAAAACCCTTTACTCCAGACCCTAAATTATTTTACATTCTCAAAAAAAACTACATTTGTTTGCTGGTGCTGTAGTCTATATTTGAAGCAAAACGCTCCTATTAATCTGCCTACTAAAAATATATCTAAAAGCAGCTGTGGTTGTGTTCACCAGCTCTCTTTACACACTTGAGAAAACCTGAAATGCTGAAACTTAAAATACACAAAAACCTAATTTGGCTTGTTTGTTATGGTATTTAATTCTTAATTTGAAACGTGTTTAGATAAATTTTAATGGATTACGTCTTTGTTACTGAGATAGGCGACTCAAAACACTTTCTGGAGTAAAAAGCAACAGAGGGTCCTGTGGCACCTTTGAGACTAACAGAAGTATTGGGAGCATAAGCTTTCGTGGGTAAGAACCTCACTTCTTCAGATGCAAGTAATGGAAATCTCCAGAGGCAGGTATATATCAGTGTGGAGATAACGAGGTTAGTTCAATCAGGGAGGGTGAGGTGCTCTGCTAGCAGTTGAGGTGAGTTCTGGAGTAAGAAAGCATTTAGTTGGAGGCAGACTGGGAGCATCAGACACAGTCTCTTTAGCCAGTTTCCCTGACCCCAGCACCAGCCATCCACTCCCCGAAAAAAGATAATCGTAACTGAGGGCTTTGCTGCTCTAGCTACAAATTCGTATTGTCGAGGTACCTTTAATCCTCATAACAGTGGCTAATATTCTTTTGAGACTGAATTACAGAAATCAATTTGGAAGTTGCATTTTCCAAATTGGGTAACTGGGATTAGTGCGGGAGCCAAGCATAGTCTCTTTATATAATCCACGTTTAGGGGAGTGCGCGGGAAAAGGCACAATTTGGTAGTGTAATGGATGGAAGATGTCTGTGGCCGTGGCACATCGGCTTCAGAAGTGACAAAAGCCAGGACAGTCAGAGAAGCAAAATTGTTGGTGAGTTATAAGCAATATCTCCTTTTGCATCTGGGAGGTGATTAAACCCTTTCGTAAATTTGAAAAGCCCGCGCTCTGCAAGGATTGGGCGGTGATAAATCCTTTTGTACGTTTGAAAACGTCGCGCTGTGCAAAGATTGCCCAATCCCACCCTGTCCTATTTTACCAGTTAAAGAGGCTATCTAAACGCCCCTGAAGTCTGTCGCGGGGAGTGGTTTTGAATACGCATTCGCTACCAAACTATTCCCCAGGATTTCCTGTTTGATTTACAAACAGATTCGCCATCCATTTGGGTGTGTGCTCTTTTGTTTATAAGCATAGTTCATAAACCACATAAAGGAGGCAGAACACCTTTAATCAACGTTCCCGTGAGAAACTTTCTGAGGCAAACGTTAAATACCGGTAGTTAAGCACACAATCAACATAGTTTCGATATTTTATATAAGGTAATTATTCAGATCAAAATATCTTTTAGGCAGGGTGCTTTGAAATTTTGAGTGTCTTGCACTTTAAATGGAACGTTTAAAATGAGTTATGTTCCTGCGTTAGAGACGGAGTGTCCTAAAAGTACTCTCTTTCTAGTTGAACCGCAAAAACAAGAGAATACTGGCGCCCGCCCCACTATTTAATGCAAATTAGCGGACAGCTTTTCTTGGTTAACTATTGGCTGTTAGACGTATAAACTTTCACATCCTACCTCATCATTGGTTAAAGTTAGATCCTCATCCCCACGGGATGTTGACAGATCGTGACCTTTTTAGCCTATCAGAAACCGTTTTATTGTAATAAGAGAAGAGATATAAAATGAATGTGTGAAAGTGTCATTCCTCCCGCCCTCCCTCTTTTTTTTTTTTTTGAGTGAGGCGCATTTAATAGTTTTTGCGTCATAATGTCGGGCCGAGGAAAGTAGTCAGGTAAAGGGCGGGCTGCAGTTTCCAGTTGGCCGTGTATACTGTCTGCTTCGGAAATGTTATTACGCTGAGCGAGTAGATGCCGGAGTCCGGATCTATATGGCTGCGGTGCTGGAGTATCTGACCGCTGAGATTCTCCAGTTGGCTGGGAATGCTGCTCGAGACAAGAAAGCCAGACTCATTCCTCGCCCTTTGTAGCTTGCCATACCGTAATGACGAGGAGTTTAACAAGCAAGAGCTGAAATTATCTGACTTTTTGAGACGAGTGAAACAACTACAACAGAATTTTTATTTATTCCCGATTCATTTTTGGAAACAGTAATTTAGAAGTATCATAAAAGTGGGGAATGGATTAGAATCTATAGGAAAAGTATATTATAGCCAAAGTGTAATAACAATGACCAGCGTTACTCTCTCCACTGCTTCGATACCGATTGAAAAGAGCGTAGAGTTCCAAATAGCCCACAAATCTGATTGGAAAACAAATAAATTTCCTGGGGGGAATAATTTGTAGCCACTGATCTTCTCAAATGTTCTTGCCAAAATAGATAAAGACGCCAGTATGAGACACTTAATCTCGTTTATAAAGGGGGGGGGGGCAGTGTGAGTTCTCACTGGCCAATCCCGGCAAAGTGCGTTTTTTTCAAACTAACTACGGCTGATCCCTATTCCCGCTCCTTCCAGGTCAGAAAAGGGACCTTTGTCTATAGATCACTAACATTTTAGCATTTCACACTGTTTTTCTCCGAGAGCGCGGGACTAAAGCTGATATGAAGGAGATAGGATAAGAAACGTACTAAGAAATACCCTTTCCCAGAGACGTGTTTCTGTCCTCTTCTGTTACCAAGTGAGAAGGGAGTTTCTGCCCTTCAAGGGAGACACGGTTAGGTTATTAAGTAAGTGATCCCGATGTTTCAGCTCCTTCGGGGAAGGGATTGTGCCTCTTAAAAGAGCCATTGGGTTTGTTCGGCTGAGAAGATTCCTTTCCTCTTTAATCAGTTTCACTTCTTGGGTGCCGCCTTTGCTGCTTTAAGTTTAGTTGGCTTCACAGACTTGGCCTTCACCGCTTTGGCTTTACCCGGGCTCTTAGGTACTTTCGTGGGCTTAGCGGCTGTAAGCTTTTTCGGGCTCTTGGCCGCTTTCTTGGGGTATGTCTACACTACGGGATTAATCCGAATTTAGATAATTCGGATTTGAGATACAGGTTGTATAAAGTCGAAATGAGTGCGGCCACACTAGCACAGTAATTCGGTGGTGTGCGTCCAAGTACCGGGGCTAGCGTCGATTTCTGCACCGTTGCACTGTGGGTAGCAAATCCATAACTATCCCATAGTTCCCGCAGTCTCCCGCGCCCATTGGGATTGTGGGTTAAGATCCCAGTGCCTGATGGGACAAAAAACATCGTCGCAGGTGGTTCTGGGTACAGTCTCACTTCCTCCCTCCCTCCCTCCCTCCCTGCATGAAAGCAACGGATGGCAGACAACCATTTTCGCGCCTTTTTTCTTGGGTGGGTGAACACTGCAGACTCCATACCACGGCAAGCATGGAGCCCGCTGAGGTCAAGACAGCACTCATGAATATTGCAAACACCTCGCGCGTTCTCGTGGAGTTTATGCTCAGCCAGGACCAGAAAAACGAGGAGAGGAGGAGGCAGCGGCGGCGGCAGCATGATGAGGACATGGACACAGACACGGATACAGAATTCAGTGAAACCACAGGCCCCGGTGCTTTGGAGATCATGTTGTTAATGGGGCAGATTCTATCCATGGAACGCCGATTCTGGGCCCGGGAGACAAGCACAGACTGGTGGGACCGCATAGTGTTGCAGGTCTGGGACGATTCCCAGTGGCTGCGGAACTTTCGCATGCGTAAGGGCACTTTCATGGAACTTTGTGACTTGCTGTCCCCTGCCCTGAAACGCCAGAATACCAAGATGAGAGCAGCCCTCACAGTTGAGAAGCGCGTGGCGATAGCCCTGTGGAAGCTTGCAACGCCAGACAGCTACCGGTCAGTCGGGAATCAATTTGGAGTGGGCAAATCTACTGTGGGGGCTGCTGTGATGCAAGTAGCCAAAGCAATCACTCAGGTGCTGCTACGAAAGTTAGTGACTCTGGGAAATGTGCAGGCTATAGTGGATGGTTTTGCTGCAATGGGATTCCCTAACTGTGGTGGGGCAATAGACGGAACCCATATCCCTATCTTGGCACCGGAGCACCAAGCCACCGAGTACATAAACCGCAAGGGGTACTTTTCAATGGTGCTGCAAGCACTTGTGGATCACAAGGGACGTTTCACCAACATCAACGCGGGCTGGGCGGGAAGGGTTCATGACGCTCGCGTCTTCAGGAACACTACTCTGTTTAAAGGGCTGCAGCAAGGGACTTACTTTCCGGACCAGAAAATAACCGTTGGGGATGTTGAAATGCCCATAGTTATTCTTGGGGACCCAGCCTACCCCTTAATGCCATGGCTTATGAAGCCATACACAGGCAGCCTGGACAGGAGTCAGGAGCTGTTTAACTACAGGCTAAGCAAGTGCAGAATGGTGGTAGAATGTGCATTTGGCCGTTTAAAAGGCCGCTGGCGTTCATTATTGACTCGCTCTGACCTCAGCCAAAGAAATCTCCCCATTGTTATTTCTGCTTGCTGTGTGCTCCACAATCTCTGTGAAAGTAAGGGGGAGACCTTTATGGCGGGGTGGGAGGCTGAGGCAAATCGCCTGGCTGCTGATTACGCGCAGCCAGACACCAGGGCGATTAGAAGATCACACCATGAAGCGCTGTGCATCAGAGAAGCTTTGAAAACCAGTTTCATGGCTGGCCAGGCTACCGTGTGAAATATCTGTTTGTTTCTCCTTCATGAATACCCTCCCCCTTTACTGACTGATTTTCTGTAAGGAACCCACCCTGCCCCTTCCCCCAGCTTTCTTTCAAACCAAATAAAGTCACTATCATTTAAAAATCATTTATTCTTTATTAATAGATTAGAAAAAGAGGGAGGGAACCCGGGTGGTATTTGGGAGGAGGATTGCTGGGAAGGAAAAAGCCACAAAGAAAAGGTTAAAAAAATGACAGCCTTTTGCTTGGGCTGTCCACTGGGGTGGAATGGGAAGGTGTACGGAGCCTCCCCCCCCGCGTTCTTACACGTCTGGGTGAGGAGGATACGGAACATGGGGAGGGGGGAGGGTGGAACAGGGGCTGAAGCGGCAGTCTGTTTTCCAGCAGCCGTTCCTGAACCTCCACCAGACGCCGGAGCAGCCCCAGCGTTGCATCCTTCATCCTCTGGTCTTCCTGCCGCCATCTCTCATCTCGATCGTCTCTCCTCTCCTCACGTTGGTCCCTCCTCTCCTCACGTTGGTCCCTCCTCTCCTCACGTTCACTGACTTCTTTCCTATACTTTGAAACTGTTTCCTTCCACTCATTCAGATGAGCTCTGTCACTCCTGCTGGATTGCATAATTTCAGAAAACATGTCCTCCCGCGTCTTCTTCTTACGACGCCTTATCTGTGATAACCTTCGGGATGGAGGAGGGAGGCTTGAGGAATTTGCAGCTGCTGTAGGGAGGGGAAAAAAGAGAGAATTGTTTTAAAAGCTACATTTTGCAGAACAATGCTTATACTCTTTCACGGTGACCAACACTGTTCACATTACATAGCACATGTGATTTCTGTGCAAGGTCGCATTTTGCCTCTTAATGCTGAGTGCCTGTGGCTTTGCTGCTAGAGATCAATCACAGGTCTGGGCAACAGAATTCGGCTTGCATGCGGCCATGGTAAGCTTCAGCGCCGTCCGTGCTTTCCAACATACCAAGCATAGCTTGTAGAGTGCTGCAGAAGCCTGGCCAATCTCAGCCAGTTGGGGGGGGGGCAGTGTGGTGGTGCTTGTCTGGGCCCCTTCAGGCAAGTAGAGTGCTGCGGTTTTTCTGTTAACATTCAGCAGCACCAGAAAACAAACTAACCCTGCAGGAAGATCCCTGCAGGCACCAAACTACCCCCCCCCCCCGCCGCCGGCCCCCCCGCCCCCTCGCCATGAATTCTCTGGGATGATCACAGTACCCTCCCCCCACCGCGTGGCTGGTAACAGGGAAGATCCCTGCTAGCCAAACGCGAAAAACTAACTGCAGGGAAGGATTTATTTTCCGCCACAGGCAAACAGCCCAGTAGGAACGGCCACCTCTGTCCCCTTAATTAAGTTCCCGTATTTCAACCAGGTTACCAGGAGTGATATCACTCTCCTGAGGATTACACAACAAGATAAAGAACGGATGTTGCTTGAATGCCAGCAAACACCGGGACCATACGCTGCCAGGCTTTGTCAGGCAATGATACCAGATTACTTGCTGCAAGCATGGCGTGGTCAAGTGTCCTACCATGGAGGAGGGAATAAGGATGCACTGCCCAGAAACCTTCTGGCAAGGCTTTCGGAGTACCTCCAGGAGAGCTTCATGGAGATGTCCCTGGAGGATTTCCGCTCCATCCCCATACACGTTAACAGACTTTTCCAGTAGCTACAGACTTTTCCAGTAGCTGAACTGACCGCGAATGCAAAGTCAGGCAAAGTAATCATTAAAAACTGTTTGCTTTTAAAACAAGTTTTATATTTTAAAAGGTAAACTCACCTGAGGTCCCTTCCATGGGGTCAGAGTCTTCGGTACTGGCTTGGGAGGGTTGGGAGGGTACTTCAGTCAGGGTGATAAAAAGATCCTGGCTGTTGGGGAGAATGGAGTGCTGTGTGCTCTCTGCAAGCTCATCCTCCTCCTCCTCCTCCTCTACCCCCTCGGCAGAATCCTCAGGCGTCGAGACTATCCCCGACCCAGAATCCACGAACAAAGGTGGGGTAGTGGTGGCAGCCCCCCCTAGAATTGCATGCAGCTCGGCGTAGTAGCGGCATGTCCGTGGCTCTGACCCGGAGCGACCGTTTGCCTCCTTTGTTTTTTGATAGGCTTGTCTGAGCTCCTTGACCTTCACGCGGCACTGCTCAGAGTCCCTATTGTGGCCTCTCTCCATCATGCCCTTGGAAATTTTTTCAAAAGTTTTTGCATTTCGTCTTTTAGAACGAAGTTCTGCAAGCACTGAATCCTCTCCCCATACAGCGATCAGATCCAGTACCTCCCTCACGGTCCATGCTGGTGCTCTTTTTCGATTATCAGCCTGCATGGTTACCTGTGCTGATGAGGTATCTGTGGTCACCTGTGCTCTCCACGCTGGGCAAACAGGAAATGAAGTTCAAATGTTCGCGGGGCTTTTCCTGTCTACCTGGCCAGTGCATCCGAGTTCGGATTGCTGTCCAGAGCGGTCACAATGATGCACTGTGGGATAGCTCCCGGAGGCCAATACCATCGAATTGCGGCCACACTAACCCTAATTCGAATTGCTAAAATCGATTTTGGCGCTACTCCGCTCGTTGGGGTGGAGTACAGAAATCGATTTAAAGGGCCCTTTACATCGAATTAAATGGCGTCGTTGTGTGGACGGTTACAGGGTTAATTCGAATTAAAGCTGATAAATCCGAATTAAAGTCGTAGTGTAGACCAGGCCT
>NC_048298.1:85625358-85724363 GCF_013100865.1 Trachemys scripta elegans | reverse complement strand
GATGTTTTTTGTCCCATCAGGCACTGGGATCTTAACCCACAATCCCAATGGGCGCGGGAGACTGCGGGAACTATGGGATAGCTATGGATTTGCTACCCACAGTGCAACGGTGCAGAAATCGACGCTAGCCCCGGTACTTGGACGCACACCACCGAATTACTGTGCTAGTGTGGCCGCACTCATTTCGACTTTATACAACCTGTTTCTCAAATCCGAATTATCTAAATTCGGATTAATCCCGTAGTGTAGACATACCCTTAGAAGTGGGAAGCTCATCAGGATGATCTCATCACAGTCACCTCCAGCACAGGCCAATACAGCTTTAACCTCCCTTTGTTAAACAAACTTACTTATACTTTTATTTTTATATTTCAGCTTTGAATACATTTTTCACACGTGAGATAACTGTGGGGATGGGGGCTCTGTTAATTGCTGTATTTTAGAAATAGTCCATGTTGATACCGCTTTGATTTCCTTATTCTTTTCAGACAGCTTCAATATAGGTACCGCTGCTGCTACACTTAAACTGTTCTTTTTCTGACAGCAGTATTAGCGGCTATGTTACTTTTTCTTTTTTCTATTGATCTTAGTAGATATTTCTTCTCTCAACTTGCCTTTTTTTAAAAAGTCATCAACATTCCCTTTAACACTTACATTTTAAACAATGTAATACTTGCATTCCTCCTGACTGTCTAACAACTTCTCTCTGCAGTGTTCTTAATCAGTACAAAACTCCTTTTAACTTCACATCCCCTTCCTTAAATCACTCAGCTTCAGTTTTTCATTGTGGAATAGGACATTTCCTAATACCTCACTAGCTTCTAAATTGTGGGATTGTAAACTTTTCACCTTTTTGCCCAGTGTGGAACAGATTTTTTGGCCAATGCATTTGGAAACTTTAAGCTTATCTGTGTCTTTTATATTCATTTTCCAGCTTTACACATTTTGAAGTGGTATCTGCAAAGCTGTACTCCAGCTGTACAGCCCTTTACGGACAGCTGTGTTTTGTTGTCCAAGACTGTCAATAACCACACAGATCAAGTCCACTGCCTCTCTAGTATGCACAGTTCCAGAACCTCAGTGTGTCACATGCTCCCTCCAACTTAAAGAATGACCCCCTTAACTATATACAGTGTGCGAGTTCTCATTGACCTGTGAGAAAAGGTTAGCCAAATCCACCGTTTTAGCCCCCAGCTAAAATCCAATCTGCTCCCAAAATCTAAGGATCGTTTTCAAAAGAAATAGGCCATGATGTGAAGCACTTTTCTGGAAGATCCTCCCGAAGTGAAAATACAACAATGACAAATAAAAAGCACACTTGGAATGTGGATCTTATTTTAAGAAGTTTAAAGTGACCAGTATTGCTGGAAAATCTGGGCTTCCAATAATTAGTTAGGATTTAGTATTGTATATAAATACAAAATCTCAGGAAATACTACAGAACTAAATGTATATATCTGTAATCAAAAGATTTCTGAATTTTAAAAGGAGCAGTCTACTGCCAATGGCGAGGGGGGAGGGGATTGCTCTCCCGCCCTTTTCTTCTGAATGAGCATTGTACAGAGGCCAGTGGGGGAAGGAAGGGGAAGACAACTAGCATAGACCCGCCTCTTTAAGGTTTTCTATTAGGTCGGTTCAAATTGTATATAGGGAGACGAGCTTACAGTCATTGGCATAGTTCGCAGACAGAGTACTTTGTTGTTTTGGTTGGGGTGGTATTCAGTTAGTCATGTCTGGTCGTGGTAAAGGTGGTAAGGGACTTGGAAAGGGAGGCGCTAAACGCCATCGGAAGGTGCTTCGGGATAACATCCAAGGTATTACGAAACCGGCTATTCGTCGTTTGGCGCGCCGTGGCGGTGTCAAGCGTATTTCTGGGTTGATTTATGAAGAGACCCGTGGCGTGTTGAAGGTGTTTTTGGAGAACGTGATCCGTGATGCTGTTACTTACACTGAGCATGCTAAACGTAAGACGGTTACAGCCATGGACGTGGTGTATGCTCTGAAACGCCAAGGCCGCACTCTGTATGGATTTGGTGGTTAGAGTCTTTTTTCTCTGCGTATCTAATTAACAACGGCTCTTTTCAGAGCCACCCACGTTTTCACAGTCAGAGCTGTATCATAATGAGCACCTTGGACGAGGGAAAAATACTTTGTATTAGAACTTCTGATCTAGCAACAAGTTTGTCACTCTATTAGAAAGACTGTATAGCTGCACCTCTCTTTCAGCGCTCATTTATGTAGAGGTGCGGGGTTGAATCATGAACGTCTGAAAACAGCAAATCAAACTACTCAAGGGAACACGCAGCAAACTCTTAACTGGGCTCCTACCGTTTGTGTTAATTCATATTTTGTTTAGAATATCGAAGTAATAGTTGTAAAGTATTGAAGCTATTTGATTAGCAGCAAACACTTGCAGGAAAATACCATTTTGCTGTAGATGGTGTCCTTAGATGCAGTCTCTGGCCAGTCCCCCATCAGTCGCAGAGGCACAGGAAAGAATGTCGAGCGCATTTTCTAGAAAGCAGCGTTACGGGGGTATTAAAATAATGCTAATATTTTTAGACAGTGTATTCAATTTGGAAGATGCATTTTGTAATGTAGTTAAAGGGGATTAGTGAGAGAGCCAATCATTCCCTTCGTATAAATGCCGTTAGGGGACTGATCTAGAATAGCCATAAGATTACCGCGTAAACGCGCATTGGCCCAGGTCAGCGAGGAGAGTGATGGAGGGAAGCGGGAGAAAATAGCAGTTTTAGAAGCAAAAAATCCGTTCTTTATCTGGTTGCTTGGCATGGATTAAAAACAAGTTCCTGCGTTTGAAAAGCCCGCGCTGTGCAAGGATTTTTCAATTGCAAGCAATCCTTTTAAATCCTTCAAGGAGCTACCTAAACTCACCCCTTTGCTCGGTCGGAGGAGTNAAGCCCGCGCTGTGCAAGGATTAGTCGATTACTAGCTTTGCGTGAATTTGAAAAGCCCGCGCTGTGCAAGGATTAGTCGATTACTAGCTTTGCGTGAATTTGAAAAGCCCGCGCTGTGCAAGGATTAGTCGATTACTAGCTTTGCGTGAATTTGAAAAGCCCGCGCTGTGCAAGGATTAGTCGATTACTAGCTTTGCGTGAGTTTGAAAAGCCCGCGCTCTGCAAGGATTAGTCAGTTACAAACTTGCATGAGTTTGAAAAGCCCGCGCTCTGCAAGGATTGCACAATGGCAAACCGTCCTTTTAACCCCTTCAAGGAGCTACCTAAACTCACCCCTTTGCTCGGTCGGAGGAGTAGGGGGTGGTTTTGAATACTAGTTCGGTACAAAACTAGGTCCCGGGGATTTTCAGAAAATCATTTTCTATTTGACTTTCAAACAGATGCACTAGTCATTTGGAAACCTTTGTTCTCCTAAATCTGATAACTATCTGGAAAAGAAAGTTGCGTGAGGGACGTGAAATGCATATATAAATACTGACTGTTCCTGTAAAAAGTTACCCTGTGGGCGAATGATCGTTATGCATTACATCTCAATTCCCCCATGTCGTCTTCAGACAATTATTTCCTACCCACTAGATATTTACATAAATGCTCTCGTGTGTTTCTGTAATCTGAATGCACTGCTGCTATGGAATACTCACTTTAGCCAGTCTTTTTGACTGTTTGATAAATGGACCAATTATTGATTTATTTATGTCCTGGTTTAATTACCTCCGCAAGATAGTCTCGAAGATAGAGACTAGGGTTTTGTTTAAAATTAATTTAATTGATAAGCTTACCTCAAAGAAACTAAATTAGGAGCAAGAGCACCTTCAATGAGTGTTCCATGTCACTGAGGGCCAATGTACAAGACCCATTGCAGACATTTCTAAACTGTAAACACAAAACTCCCTTGATATTCAATGGGCTTGAAATCAGGGTAGTCTCTCGTATTCTTTGCAATTCCGCAATAACAGTGTGAGGGGAAAATAGTACCGACCCCTCACCCCCACCCCCCACCCCTTTTTTTTTTCTTACTTTTTTTTTTAATTCTATTTTATTGCGTCTCTTTTGGGGAGACTCAAAACCCACCACATTCCCAACCGGCATATTACACTTCACTAATGGTCACAGTTAGATCCGCTTCCCCATTGGCTGTTCAGAGAATGCAAGTCTTCAGCCTATCACAAATAGTTTGAGTCTGAAAACGGAAGAAATATAAGGGCGGCTGCTGGCTGTCCCTTGGCTTACTTTGCATTTCTTTTCCCGAGCAAACGGTGTTAGATAGAACGTGAATTGCAAATGTCAGGCCGGGGAAAGCAGGGCGGTAAGGTGCGGGCTAAGGCGAAGTCTCGCTCCTCGCGGGCTGGGCTGCAGTTCCCGGTGGGTCGAGTGCACCGGCTGCTTCGCAAAGGCAATTACGCTGAGCGGGTAGGAGCAGGAGCTCCGGTCTATATGGCCGCGGTGCTGGAGTATCTGACCGCTGAGATTCTCGAGTTAGCCGGCAACGCTGCTCGGGACAATAAGAAAACCAGGATCATCCCCCGTCACCTGCAGCTCGCCATCCGTAACGACGAAGAACTCAATAAGCTCCTAGGGAAAGTCACGATCGCTCAAGGTGGTGTCCTGCCCAATATCCAGGCTGTGCTGCTGCCCAAGAAAACTGAGAGCCACAAGGCCAAGAGCAAGTAAAGCTGACTGAGAAATAAACACTTCGAATTTAAAACTAACTTAACGGCTCTTTTCAGAGCCACCCACAAAGTCAAAAAAGGGTTTGATTATCTCCAAAAGTTCCGGTAGGAATCGTGTGTACGCCAAACAGTGAAATCCCCCTCTTACAAAAATCAACGTGACAAAAAATCAAACAAACAAAAATAACAGACAGCGGGGACAGGATTTCGCCTTCATTTTTTTCTAGCGGTGGATTAAATTGGGCAAAATGTGTAAATTACATTCCGTTCACACACGCACTTAAAAGTGCCTTACTGCGGGGGGGGGGGGGGGATAACTTTGGCTGAAGATGACATGGGAAATTTGAGATTTAATGCGTAATGCTCATTTTCCCACTGCATAACTTGCAACAGGAAGTCAGTATTTACAGCTCTCAAGCCTCACATCCAACCTTCTCCTTTACGGGTTATTTGTTGTCAGATGTACGAGAATAGAGGTCTCCAAGTGGGTAACGAATCTATTGGAAAATCCCGGGCACGTAGTTTTGTACGGAACGAGTAGTCAAAACCACCCCGCATTCCTCCGACCGAGCAAAGGGATGCATCCAGATAGCTCATTGAAGAGGTAAAACAGAGAGTTGTTACTGGACAATCCTTGCGCGGGTTTTTCAAACACAGGAAATAATTTAATTACTACTATGCCTTTTGCAATACATACAGGAAGTTGTGTAACTTTGTTTGAAAGTCTGCAGAGAAAATCGCTAATCGCTCAGAAAATCTGACCCCTTTCCCATTCTAGGGAAAGAGACTCATTCATCTAAACCTCTAGGAATATTTTATTTACTTAATGTAGAGAAGGGGCTTCTGAATTGCTTTTATGAAAACAGGGTGCAGTATTTAGAAGACAATGCTATACGTGCAGGTGTCAGCTCAAAGGCTACACTGTACAAATTATTTAAGAATTTGCAGATCTTTGAAAACTATAGATCAAAATAATCAGAAGGGGTTCTGTTAAGCTGTGAAATGTATTTCACTTTCTCATTTCTTATCCTTTACTGCCATCTGATGGACATTCTTTTTTAAATTGCAGAACTTGTAAACGATATAAAAACCTGTTTTACCGTTCAATATTTACTAACAGCTAAGAAATAAAGACCATCATACAACCAAACAGCAGGAACAATAAATATCTATTTAATCATAAATACTTAAACATCCCCTGTGGTTCACCTCTGTCAGTTTCACAATAGGCTTATTTTAATTTATATTGGAATACTATTTGATTTTCCCCATGGAGAACTGGTCAGTAGACTGGAACTTGTCAGTAGAAACTCAGTTATATAAGGTACATTTGCTATATCTGAGGTCTAATTATTGGGAAACTTTTATAAATATTTGCCAGAATTATTAGTTATTCATATGATTTCCGCCCTTTTACCTTCAGGTGACCTGTAGATACCTTAATAAGGTGAAGGCCCTATAATACTAGGTACTGAACAAATGGATAGCAAGTGGCAGGTCAGATTGTAAACATGTTTAAAATATAGCCTGACACAATTTGGAGCCTGACAAGTGGGGGAGAGGGGAGGAGTAAACAAAAACAATTGTATTTTATTTTTAATAAGTGTGCACCCTTTCAGTGTTAATTAACCTTCACTTCTCCACCCAAGAAATTTCAAATGTGAAACATAAGATAATTGTTTATACCATTATGATTTCTGGCTCTAACATGTTCATTCTTGTGGACTTCCTCACTTACCTCTTTTCTCATATGCTGATTTCCTACACACTGCCACATTCACTGATACACAGAGAGAAAGGGGGCCGGGGGAACACAGCTATAAATAACCTTTATGAAAAGTTACAAGTTTCAGCCCAAATGCTACTTTCTAGCTAGGCACCCTCCTGTCCTAGATCACTGCAGTGCCTCAAGACATCAGTTTGAATTTTCAAGGCCATCTTCTCTGTGCCTCTCAATCTTCAAACCAGTGAAAATTTGACTAATGAGCAAAGTGAGGACGACCTGTGGTGTGTCTATAAGGGACTGGTCCTCATATAGGAGAACAACCTGCTACTGCTACTATTTGTTATTCAACTGAATTGCCGTGAGACACTTCCATACAAATAGACCTTCCCACAAGCTAGACAACCAATTCTTCATCTACTTCTGGATATGTCAGCAGATGAACACTGTTGCCTTCAAACTTCAACTCTCCAAGCCCCTCAAAATGCACCTGGCAGGGAGGCAGCTCTGCACTATGGCCGGGGGGGCTGACACTATAGTGCCCCTGATCTTGACAGCCACAGCCTCTAGCGGCAGCCAGGCTTAGCAGGAGGCACTGCCTGGTCCACCCCCGCAGGAGACCTGCACTAGGAGGAGGTCAGAGCTGAGCCCGATCCTGGACCCCCTTGCACGAGGGGGATGGGGTGTTCTTCCCCCCCAGGGGATTCCAGCAGGGCAGGTGCCCCAATCCGGGCTGAGAGCAGAGCGATCTGGATTCAGGTTGTGGGGACCGCAGCCCTTTTTTATGGGAGTGATGGATCAGGTGGGGTGGAAAATTAACCCTCAATCCCTGTCATTGAGAATGATGAGGATGGGGTGGGTGTAGGGGCAGCACTGCTTTCCCACATCCCCTTCCCCATAAATCGCTCTCTTATTTTTCTTTCTTACTTAATACATTTTTGGATAGTTCATTGTAGGATTGGCTACTGTAACAATGCTGCCTTTGGTGGTGGGACATTACTGAGAGTATCAATTCAGGACAAATCGCTTAGAGCAGGGCAGTCACAGCCCAAGGCTGTGAGTTCTTTACACATCAAACCAGCTAAACAGAGAGGACTTAAGTTTTACCCCACTGGCTAACCAGAAGTCATACAAGCAATTCCTTTAGACACTGCAGTTTTCCAGTATCACCACCAACACCTCGCCTTATGAGGATGAATGATTGTGAAAACCAATACCACAGTAAAAGAAAAAAGGTTCTCCTGATCCCAAAGGACCAAGTCTCAGACCCAAGTCAATATATGTCAGATCTTACCCACAAATCACACTGTTGCCAATTCTTTAGAATCTAAAATCTAAAGGTTTATTCATAAAAAGAAAAAAAACATAGATGAAAGTTAAAATTGGTTAAATGGAATCAATTATATACAATAATGGCAAAGTTCTTGGTTCAGGCTTGTAGCAGTGATGGAATAAACTGCAGGTTCAAATCAAGTCTCTGGAATACATCCCCAGCTGGGATGGGTCATTCAGTCTTTGATCAGAGTTTCAGTTTGTAGCAAAGTTCCTCCAGAGTTAAGAAGCAGGATTGAAGACAAAATGGAGATGCTGCAGCTTTCTTTATAGCCCTTTCGCCATGTGGCTTGTGCTTCCTTTGTTCCAAACACAAGCTACCCAGCACATGGCATGGAAAAACCTCAGAGTTCTGTCCATAGGCATGTCCCTGCATGCTTTGCTGAGTCACAAGGTGTATCTGCCCTCTCTCAATGGGTCAGTTGTATAGTTGATGGTCCCTAATGGGCCATCAAGCAGGCTAGGCAGTGCTGATGCCAAATTGTCTGGGGTGTCACCCAGAAGCATAGCACAAGTTTGAAATACAGACAGTTTAGAGCCAATACTTATAACTTTAAATAAAAACAAAATGATATATGCATACAAATAGCATAACCATAACCAGGAAGTCATAACCTTTTCATGGACACCTTACGTAACCCCCTTTGTACAAGATTCGGTGCCTCTATAGGACCTTGGTTGCAACAATGATCTACACGGTCACAGTTCAGATGAATAACGTCTCAGCTACAAGTGTTGGCTTTGGTGTAGGATCTCATAGACTTTAACATCAGAAGGGACTATCTGACCTCATGAACACTGCAGGCCACAGAACCTGACTCACCCACTCCTGTAATAGACCCCCTGACCTTTGGCTGAGTTACTGAAGTCCTCAGATCATGAGCAGTGGGTATAATAGGCCAGGGAAGGCTCAGCCTCCCCTGGTGCAGCCGCTGGACCCTCGGCTGTGGGGTTTAGCGGGGGGAAGTTTTTGTTTTATTATGCACCATGAACGTTTCAGGTGGCTTGTATGTGATATTCAGCTTCCCAGATTCATCAGTAATCTTGGACTCCAGAGTGATTAATGATGAACCCAGAAAGATAAGTAGCAAATACCACCTCGTCAGCCGCCCCGAAACCTGCATGGGGCATAGCGAAAACTTCTTCCTGAGGAGACAAGAGTCCAAGACGCTTTTCCCTGCAGTAGTTTGGGTCTGGGGAGGGGAGGTGTGGCATGGCTGGCTCGGGGCTCCTCCGAGCAGGTGGGGCTTGGGACACCTCCAGGCAGGTGGGGGGGGAGGGTGGCAGCTCAGGGCTTCCTCCAGGTCGGGGAGGGGAGCAGGTGGAAGGGGGGCTCCACTCACCACCCATGCCTCAGATCATGATTTAAACACTTCAAGTTACAGAGAATCCACCATTTACACTAGATTAACCTGGCAAGATACCCACACTGCAAAGGAAGGCAAAACATCCCCATGGTTTCTGCCAATCTGGTCTGCAGGAAAATTGCTTCCCCAACCCAAATCTGGTGATCAGTTAGATCCCATCCTTAGCGCGTGCGCAAGACCCGCCAGGCAAATACCTGGGAAAGAATTCTCTGTAGAAACTCAGAGCCCTCCCCATCTAGTGTCCCATCACTGGCTACTGGAGATTTGCTGCTGCCAGTTACGGATCGGCTACATTCCGTTGTAGGCAGTCTCTTCATAACATACCCTCCATAAACTTATCAAGCTCAGTCTTGAAGCCAGCTGTCAAGACTGATTCTCCACTCTGGCACTTCATGTGCAGAAGGTGGGGTCCCACAAGGATTCTAAAAATTAACACAGGCCATTCCAGACATGTGTTAAATTCCCAGGGTTACAGCTTTTTGGCCCAAGGGCCACATCTGGTATGGAAATTGCATGACGGGCCATGAATGCTCACAAAATTGGGGTTGGGGTGCGGGAGGGGGTGAGGGCTCTGGCTGAGGGTGCGGGCTCTGGGGTGGGGCCAGAAATAAGGAGTTCAAGGTGCGGGAGGGGGCTTTGGGGTGAGGCAAGGGGTTGGGGTGCAGGGAGGGTTGAGGGCTCTGGCTGGGGGTGCGGGCTCTGGGGTGGGGCTGGAGATGAGGGGTTGGGGGGTGCAGGAGGATGCTTCAGGCAGTGACCGAGGAGTTCGGATGGCGATCAGGGCTGGGACAGGAGGTTGGGATGCAGGAGGGGGTCAGGGGTGCAGGCTCTGGGCGACACTTACCTCAAGCAGATCCCAGACGCAGCGGCATGTCCCTCCTCCGGCTCTTATGTGGTGGCGCAGCCAGGAGGCTCTGCGCGCTGCCCTGTCTGCAGGCACTGCCCCTGCAGCTCTCATTGTTCATGGTTCCCGGCCAATGGGAGCTGCAGGGGTGGTGCTTGGGGCAGGGGCAGCATGCAGAGCCCCTTGGCTGCCCCTATGCATAGGAGCTGGAGGGGGGGACATGCCACTGCTTCCGGGAGCCACGTGCAGCGAGGCAAGCCCCCAACCCTGCTCCCCGGCTGGAGCACCAGAGCAGGGCAAGCCCTGGACCTTGCTCCCCGGCTGAACCTTGAGGACCGGATTAAAACATCTGGAGGGCCGGATGTGGCCCCGGGCTGTAGTTTGCCCACCCCTGATTTAGATGATTTTTCCTAACTGGCCCCAAGCTTCTTACAGCATAGTTCCAGCCCTGTCTCTGCTTCTCCCCGAGAACAACAACAGACAGACCAAGGGGAAGTTGTTTTCCAATTTTAAAAAGTTCTTGCCTTCCCATTGGCTCTTTTGGTCACGTACTCACTCCCTTCCTTTTATCTATGCCAGGAGACTTTTTAACCCTTTACAGGAAAAGCAAGTAGAGAACAACTACTAAGAGGGATTTTATAGTTAACTGGCTGACTGGGTGTCCATAAAAGGGAGTTACTCCCACTTTCATTTATCGCACACACCCCAAATTACAGACAGTGCTGGCCAGCCTGGTTTAGGTCGGGTCCACACCGCCTGGGATTTCTTCCTGGAGATTGAGGAAACAGAGTTAATAAGATACATGCACCTCTAATTTTACTACTAATTACATGAAGAACTAAACAGTATTTTCCACATTTTAGGACTACTACAACTTAGAATACAGGGAGATTTTTACCCATCTGATTCTGGGAAACCTTCCTGGAAGAGTGCATCAGCCATTTTGTTAGAGGCTCCTGAAATGTGTTGTATTTCAAAATCAAAGTCCTGAAGAGCTAAACTCCACTGAAGAAGATTTTTGTTACTTTCTTTGACTAAGGGCTGGTCCACACTAACCCCCCAGTTCGAACTAAGATATGCAACTTCAGCTACGTGAATAACGTAGCTGAAGTCGAAGTACCTTAGTTCGAACTTAAAGGTACTTACCAAAGGTCCACACGCGGCAGGCAGGCTCCCCCATTGACTCCGCCTACTCCTTTCGCGGAGCAGGAGTACCGGCATCGACGGTGAGCACTTCTGGGATCGATCCAGGATCGAGACGCGATAAATCGATCCCAGAAGATCGATTGCTTACCGCTGAACCCGGAGGTAAGTATAGACATACCCTGAGTGAAGCCACTTCAGTGCAGCATGGGCAGTCTTCAGATGGAACCACCTGTAGTGTGGTACAAATCGTCGGTAATACCTGGCCAAGCCCAAGAAGTATTGGACCTGCTTTTTTGACTTACGGACAGGCCAATTTTGGATAGCATTTACTTTAACCTGTAAGGGGTTGATAGTTCCTTGCCCACCTGGTGTCCAAGGTAGATTACCCTGTTTAGGCCTATTTGACATTTCTTGGCCTTAATGGTTAATCCTGCCTCCCTTATGCACTGGAAGACAGCTGGGAGGTCGTCCAGGTGTTCTGCCCATGAATCTGAGAATATAGCCACATCGTCTAGGTAGGCGACTGCAAATTCCCCAAATCCAGCCAGAAGATTATCAACCAGTCTCTGGAATGTGGCGGGTGCATTTCACAGTCCAAAAGGGAGCACATTAAATTCATACAGCCCTACGTGGGTGATGAAGGCTGTCCTTTCCTTGGCTGGGTCATCTAGTGGCACTTGCCAGTACCCCTTAGTAAAGTCTAAGGTGGAGATGAACTGGGCACATCTCAGTTTCTCCAATAGTTCATCTGTGTGTGGCACTGGATAGTTTTCTGGGCAAGTTACAGCATTTAGCTTATGGTAGTCCATACAAAAGTGGATTTCCCCATCAGGTTTGGGAACCATAATCACTGGAGATGCCCATGAATTCTCAGAGGGGTGGATTACAACCATCTGTAACATGTCCTTGATCTCCCTTTCTATTGCAGTTTTGGCTTGAGGAGCCATCCGGTAAGGTTGGGCTCTAATTGGGTGAGCATCATCTGTGTCAATGGAGTGGTATGACTGTTCTGTCCATCCCAGGGTGGCTAAAAACACTGGCGCAAAGCTAGTGCACAGCTCCTGGATTTGCTGTCAGTGCTTACACCCAAGGGTTATGGAAAGCCTCACCTCTTCTACACCACTGTTGCTTTTTCCTTCACAGTGTTATACAGACAAAACTACACAGGATCTTTTCAGGGAGCAAGACAAAGATGCCACATTTATTATGATAATTTGATTTATGACGAATAACTAATATCTTAATCCTTATACACACATTATACCTGATACCTATACACACACACACACATCCACACACACACACATTCACACATCCATCAGATGTTCTGCAGCTGCTGCATAGTTACCAGTCCTGAACATAGCTTGAGTTCATGGCTTGATTTTGCAGCTTGGGTTCGTAGCTTGTGGTGGCTAACTGGCCAGGAAAGCCGGGCACAAGGAAGGGCTGGGTCTCTGTTTGGCATGCACCGATGCCCTTCCATGTTGGCAGCAGAATGTTACCCTCCAAAGTCTTCCATCTCACCCACCCTTTTTGTAGGCTTTAGTTTGAATCCAGAGTCTATAGGTCTTGCTGTGTCACGCTGCCTCTGGGTTTTAGGGTGACCAGAGAGCAAGTGTGAAAAATCGGGACAGAGAGTGGGGGATAATAGGCACCTATGTAAGAAAAAGCCCCAAATATCTGGACTGTCCCTATAAAATCGGGACATCTGGTCACCCTACTGGGTTTGGTGATTGATCACCAGTCAATTGCAGGCGTAACTTTCAGCCTGGGACCTGGCTCTGATCTTCCTTCTATTGTACCTTTGTTCTTTTTAGGGTGGACTCTTCTTACTTTGTTAGGGCTCTTGTCTACATCTTCAGCCGTTGGTGTTTGAACACTATTTCATCAGGACAGGCTGGTGCTGGAGGTTGATTCCATCATCCATCCATACCTCATTTACACATCTAAACTAAACTAATAAGATTACAGCAAAGTTTGCAAAAATGAAGGTTGGAGCCAGCTTTTACAAAATGGAGTAAGCGTTTTAAAATGGGGTTTGAATTACAATATGGCAAACAGTGAACAGAAGTTACAATGTAGGCAGTGTAATGTATGATGAACAGAAGTTACAATACTGAAACAGTGCAAGTTTCAGTGATTTAAGCAGGAATTGGATTGATAGTGAAATTTACAAAGGCAGCAGGCTGAACAACTGTGGCTCTTAACAAGCATCTTAATTGTCAATTAGCCAGTTATTGGGGTAACTGGTTTTATGAATGAATGTTATTTCATTCATAAAACTGTACTTATGAAGTTACATTATAAAGTGAACAATTAAAAGCAATTTCATTCATCAGTTCTACAATAGTAGACTTCTTCAGCCTACTCAGTGTCATCTCTCTCCTGGGCTGTAAATGGAGAACCTTGATTTGTCAGGAATAAAAGGGCTTTAGAGAATAAACATGGTATATTTTAGGTTTTAGGGTAGGGTCTGGGAACGCTATGAGGTAATTAAAAGCTCCCAGGTGCTCTTGGACCATAAATGGTCCCTCCCACAATGCTTCCATCGTAT
This sequence comes from Trachemys scripta elegans, assembly GCF_013100865.1. Lineage (NCBI taxonomy): Eukaryota > Metazoa > Chordata > Testudines > Emydidae > Trachemys > Trachemys scripta. Next base: position 85,710,749 of record NC_048298.1, on the reverse strand, counting down.
TGGCCTGGAGCGCTTTCAAGACTATGACTTGGTCACCTACTCTGAAGGAACGCTCTCTGGTATGTTTATCAGACCAGGCCTTTTGCTCTTGTTGAGCATCCTGTAGGTTTTCTCAAGCAAGAGCTAGGTGTTTTGCAGGTTGGTTACAAAGTCCAAAACGTTAGTTCCTGGAGAAGATGTAACCCCCTCCCATTGCTGCTTCACCAGCTGTAATGGCCCCTTAACTTTGTGGCCATAAACGAGTTCAAAGGGTGAAAATCCCAAACTGGGATGTGGTAAAGCCTTATAGGCAAAGAGCAACTGCTGGAACACTAGGTCCCAGCCATTGGAGTGCTCATTCACGAATTTACATATCATGGCCCCCAAATTCCCATTAAACTTCTCCACTAGGCCATTTGTTTGATGGTTGGAAGGGGTGGCAACGAAGTGGTTCACCCCATAAGCTTCCCAAAGACGTTTCATGGTCCCTTTCAGAAAGTTAGTTCCCGAATCCATAAGGATGTCTGAGGGCCAACCTACCCTGGCAAAAATGTCTGCCAATGCCTGGCCCACACTTTTAGCCCTGATGTTGCTTAGAGCTACTGCTTCCAGACATCGGGTGGCAAAATCCATGAAGGTCAGTGTCACAGAGTGTGGGGGAATCAGGGCCCTGCACCCCCACTTCCTTTGATTCACTGTGACTCTCAGACAGCCAGTAAAATGGAAGGTTTATTGGATGACAGTAACACAGTCCCAAACAAAGCTTGTAGGTTTAACCAGGACCCCACAGTCAAATCCTTCTGGGGGACAGGGACTTAGACCCCAGTCCTGGGGCTCCCTCCATTTCCTCAGCCAGCTCCAAACTGAAACCTCCTCCAGCCATCTCAAATCCCCTCCCCCTGGTTCCTCCTCCAGCCTTTGTCCATTTTCCCGGGCAGAAGGTGTCACCTGGCCCCAACACCCTCCTGGGCTCTCATGTTACATGCTTCGGTATCTTCCCTTGGAAAGTCTCCCATCCCACACACAGTCCCAGTAAAACTCCCCTGCAACATTCCCAGGTCAATACTCCCCACTCCCTGTTGCATCACAGGCAGTATGTATAGCTTTCCTCTGGGTGTCTTCTTAGGGAAAAGACCTAGAATATCCACAGCTACCCACTGAAATGTAACCTCAATTATGGGGGGGCCTTGACCTGCTCTTGGGGCTTTTCCACCCTCTCGCACACCTCACAAGACTGGACATAGATAGAAAAGTTCTTTTCCATTCCCTCCCAGTGGAATGACTTCCCCAAATAGTCCTTGGTCCTGTTCACCCCAGCATGGCCACTATGGTGATCGTGGGCTATGCTCAAGAGCTTTTCCCTATACTTAGTTGGAACTACCAACTGTCTCTGAGGATGCCAGTTCTCCTTGTGCCCAATAGAAAGAGTTTCCTTGTATAAAAGTCCTCCTTCTACAACAAACCTGGACCTATTGGAAGAGCTGAGAGGTAGTGAGTTGCTCTGTGCTCTGTCCAAGCTCCCTTGACACTTTCATCTGCTTCCTGCTCTGCCTGGAACTGCTCACTTGATGCTGGAGACATTAGTTCCTTGCTGGGTTGTGGACTTGGGCTTGGTCCCACTGGAAGCGATGCAGGTGATGGGGGTGTCTCCGTCGATTGTGAACTACTCTCTACTGGTGCACTAGGTTGTATTTCAGGTTCCGGTTGAGCTTCTTGCACCGGTTTAGCTGCTGCTGCAGGTGCCGGCTCTGTGGCGCCCCTTGGTTCTGGCTCCCCTGGCTTTGATGTGGTTGCAAGAATGGGCTCTGGTGCTGACTGCTCCATGAGTTCCGATCCTTGGGCTGGTTCTGGTTGGGTCCCAGGAACTGGATTTACAACCGCTGCCATAGACTCTGGTCTGGGGTTTGTTTTCACAGCCTCTGGCTGGGTTCCTGGGCCTATGGTATCAGGGGACACAGACTGGGTTCTTGTAGGAGACTCAGAAATGGGGTTAGGTTTGGAGGCCTGTTTAGCCTGGCTGTGGATGACCATCCCCACCCTTTTTATAAGCCTCACATGGTTGGCTAAGTCTTCTCCCAGCAGCATGGGAATGAATGGGATAATCATCATAGACTGCAAAAGTCCATATTCCTGACCAGCCCTTGTACTGGACAGGCAACCTGGCTGTAGGCAAGTTAAAAGAGTTGGCTTTAAGGGGTTGCACCATCACTTGGGCCTCTGGGTTGATGAATTTGGGGTCCACCAGGGATTGGTGGATAACTGACACCTGTGTTCCAGTGTCTGTCCATACAGTAATCTTCCTCCCTCCCACACTCACAGTTTCCCTTAGCTCTGGGGGTATTTGTGAAGTATCTGGGTCTGAAGGCTCTCGTTGGGACCTCGGGGTGATGAATTGCAGTCATCTGGTACTCTTGGGGTAGTTGGCCTTCACATGCCCCAGCTCATTACATTTGAAAAATTACCCAGCTGATTGTGGGCTGGGGCAAGGTGGGTGGTTGGCGAGTAGGGTGGTGGGATGAGAGGGCATCTGGGGTTTCCCTGGCTGTGTGGAGGGCTCCTCCTTGTGAGGTGGGGCCTTGGGCTGACTCTAATGGTGGTGCGTTGTCTCAGGTTGCCCCTTCTGGTATCTGCACCAACTGCTACTAGCTTTCTTCTTCCCTGCCACCTCCACCCATTTGGCTCCAATCTTCCCTGCCTCGATTACAGTTTTGGGCTTCTCATCAAGGATGTACCTTTCTATTTCCTCAGGAACATCCTCTAAGAATTGTTCCATTTGTATTAGGATAGACAGATCTTCCAGACACTTAACATTTACTCCTGATATCCAGGCATCCCAATTTTTTACAACGTGGTAGGCATGTCTGGAAAATGACATGTCTGGTTTCCACCTTAGGTCTCTGAACCACAGACAGGCATGCTCAGGTGTTAGTCCCATCCTAATTCTGGCCTTTTGTTTAAAAAGTTCATACTCGTTCATGTGTTCTTTAGGCATTTCAGCTGTCAATTCTGCTAAGGGTTCACTGAGTTGTGGCTTCAGCTTCACCATATACTGGTCTGGAGGGAGGCTGTACCCAAGGCAGGCCCTTTCAAAATTTTCTAAGAAGGCCTCTGTATCATTGCCTACCTTGTATGTGGGAATTTCTTGGAATGGGGACCAGTATCTGGAGAATGACTGTTAGGGCTACCTGGTTGACCCAGCTTAGCTTTTTCCAGCTCTAAGCGCTTTAGCTCCATTTCTGCCTTCAAGTGCTTCGCCTCCGCTTCCAAGAGCTTTGCCTCAGCTTCCACCTCCAAGCGCTTCGCTTCCGCTTCTACCTCCACCTCCCAGCGCTTCACCTTTCTTCCACCTCCAAGCACTTTATCTCTAGGAAGAAATTCCTTTCTTCTGCAGTTAGAACGTTGCCTGGGTTAAGGGCATCCCCCCATCCTGGCACTAGGATCTCGGGTGGGGGAGGGCTGACCCTTCCCTCCTGGGAAGTCTATGGTCTCCCATCCCCTCCCTACATTTCTGTCTTGGAGCTGGATGTCTGGGCTTGATCTGGGTCTGTGTTCTCCATGGTGTGCCACTTTGGGAAAACTGGTTGCTTTAGGATTTTGGTGCCCGGCCGCAACCTCATGCAAAGGGCTGCCCTACTCTAGCCTAGCTATTTTGTTGCCACAAAGCTAGAAAAATAAACTGCTTGTTGGACTCTCTGGCTTGGCAGGCTGGACCCTTTTCATGTCTGTTCCCCCTCAGGCAACAAAGAAAAGAAAAGAAAAGAAAAGAAAAGAAAAGAAAAGAAAGAAAGACCTCCCTGAATTTGCAGACTGCCAAAAGGAAAAATGTGTCCTTTTAAAATCGTGAGGTCTGTGCTTCTGGTTCAAAATGATCCCACCGCTCTGCCACCATGTCAAGGCTGATTCCCACTCTGGTACTTTGAATGCAGAAGGTGGGGGCCCGCAAGGATTCTAAAAATTAACACTGGCCACTCTAGGCTTGTATTAAACTCCCAAGGTTACAGCTTTTCTCTGACCTTGGATGGGTAGATGCTGCCACCACCCAAGTACAAAAAACCCTTTGAAATCCCAGGAAGGTGCACTTGGAAATTCCTTCCTGTGGGGTACCTCAAGCCCTTTTACCCCCCTCCGGGGAAGAGCTGAGAAAGAAAACAAAGGAAATCAGCTGTTGCCACCAGCTAATTAAACAACATGTGCACAGACCTCTTAGGACACAAAATCCAATCCTGTTATTAAAAAAAGTAAATTTTATTAAAAAACAAAAAAGAAAGAAATACATTTGAAAACTCAGGCTATTGCTAGATTTAAAAAAAAAAAAACACTTATAAAAATTAAGGATCAAGAATAACCTTCTTGAGGTCCAGCTTAAAGGTTACGAGCAAAACAAAAGCATTTGGGGTTAGCACAGAGGAGTCCACAAGCCATAAAGCAATGAAAAGAAATAAACCTAATAGCATCTTCCTAGACATTTCCTGATCTACTTACATATCTGGGGGTTTCAAGTGAGTAGTTTCTAGGTATGATTTAGATCATTTTTCATACCTGTCCCCAACCTTCTTACAGCATAGTTCCAGCCTGTTTCTGCTTCTCCCTGAGAACAACAGACAGACAGACCCAGGGAAAGATTTTTTTTTTCCATTTTAAAAAGTTCTAGCCTTCCAATTGGCTCTTTTGGTCAGGTGCCCACTCCCTTCCTTTTACCTATGCAGGGAGCCTTTTTAACATTTACAGGTAAAACAAGTAGAGAACAACTACTAAGAAGGATTTTATAGCTAACTAGCTGGCTGGCTGTTCATAAAAGTGAGCTACCCCCTCCCTTTTATTTATCACACCAGCTACGTTTTTCACCCCCACTTCTCCCCTTGGAAGCCCTTTCCACAATTTCATACCTCTGATGGTCAGAAACTTTCATCTAATTTAAAGCCTAAACTTGTTGATGACCAGTTTGTATACATTTGTTCTTGTGTCCACATTGGTAATTAACTTCAACAACTCCTCTCCCTCCCTGGTATTTATCCCTCTGATCTATTTATAGAGAGCAATCATATCTCCCCTCAGCCTTCTTTTGGTTAGGCTAAACAAGCCAAGCTCTTTGAGTCTCCTCTCATAAGGTAGTTTTCCCATTCCTGGGATCTAAAGTGCAGTTGCCCTGAGGTAAATGATTGGTCTTTTGGGACTGGGAGTAACCCGAATGTTGTGATTTTTGGTGGAAGGGACCATCTATCACAAAAGCAAGCTGAACTGGGTGACAAGATAGACCTCAGTACCCAAGGAACCGTCTGTGACTCCATGGTTAGGCTGTTATAACACATGAGGTGTTCACACTTGATTCTTGTGTAATGAAGCGGCCTTTGGCGGGACACAACTGAGAGTATCAATTCAGGACAAATTGTTTAGAGCAGAGCAGTCACAGCCCAGGCTGGGGTTCCTCCACTACTGAGGCACACCAAACCAGCCAAAGAGGACTTCGGTTTTACCCCACTGGCTAACCAGAAGTCATACAAGCAATTCCCTCAGACACTCCAGTTTCCCAGTATCACCACCAGTGCCACTCGTTATGGGGATGAATGGTTATGAAAACCAATACCCCAGTAAAAGAAAAAAAGTTCTCCCAATTCCAAAGGACCAGCCCCAGACCCAGGTCAATATACCAGTTAGATCTTGCCCACAAATCACTCTGTTGCCAATCCTTTAGAATTTAAAATCTAAAAGTGTATTCATAAAAAGAAAGAAATATAGATAAGAGTTAAAATTGGTTAAATGGAATTAATTACATACAGTAGTGGCAAATTTCTTGTTTCTGGCTTGTAGCAGGCTCAAATCAAGTGTCTGGAGTACATCCACAGCTTGGATGGGTCATTCAGTCCTTTGTTTCAGAACTTCAGTGTAGGAAAGTTCCTTCAGAGGTAAGAAACAGGACTGAAGACAAAATGGAGAAGATGCAGCTGCCTTTTATAGTCTTTTGCCATGCAGCCTGTGCTTCCTTTGTTCCAAACACAAGCTGCCAACGCATGGCTTGAAAGCCTTAGAGTCCCCTCCATAAGCATGTCCCTGCGTGCCTTGCTGAGTCATAAGGTGTATCTGCCTTCTCTCAATGTGTCAATTGTGTCAATTGTATAGCTCGTGGTCCTTAATGGGCCATCAAGCAGGCCAGGCAGTGCTGATGCCAAATTGTCTGGGGTGTCACCCAGAAGCATAGCACAAGTTTGAAATATAGACAATATAGAGCCAATACTTATAACTTTAAATTTTAAAAAAATGATACATGCATAGAGATAGCATAATCAGAACAATCATATCATAACCTTTCTATAAACACCTTACTTGACCTCCTTTGTACAAGATTTGGTGCCACTACAGGACGTTGGTTGCAACAATGATCTATACAGTCACAATTCATGTCAATAACGTCGCAACTTGGTTAGTGAAATCTATGTATAAAACGTACATACAGTTTAGGGTGTGTGCCGTACTTCTTAACATTCTGCCCGGAGGCTAGTACTCATACCCTGGAGTCACTCCAGACAGCTTAACACTTGCCTTCGCAAAAAAGGACACAGCTCAGATTGTGGGACCTTTGCAGTGGTAAATCTGACTCAGCTGGGGCTTAGCAGTGCAAGATGCTAACAACCCCTGCTGGGGTATCTGGCCAATGTACCATAGTGGTCTATGACACCTGTGTTCCTCTGCTATCATTATCCTAGTGACCAGTAGAGATGACTTGTGAGTGTAGGAAACACATTTTTAGACTATGGAATTCACTTCCACAAGAGATAAGAACAGCCATGGAACCTCACTGCTTTCAGAATTAAAGGCAAAACTAATTTCTTCTCTCAATAAATTATATATATACACCCATAAGATCAAGCAACAAAATCCCTGCTTAGAACAAAAATATCAAGGTCTTTTCACATGGACCTGACATGCAAGTTTCCCCATCTTGTTGGTAAAGATAGACTCTCCATTTGACTATGTAAGGGATGGTCGTCCATAAGAGCTGGATCAAAATTCTCCAGTTCTGAGGTTGACTGCTGTAAGTTGTACTTGCCAGCAATCTTCAGCAATACCTCAGGAATGAATCCTCAAATCCATATGCACATTTTGATTCTAAATGTTTGTGGTTTTAAAACAAAAGTTGGAGGATACAGTCTGACCATTTCATGCAATATATTATATGCTATGTATTAACAGGGCAATGGTACATTGTAATCAAAAGGAGCTGTGGGCGTTAGTGGATGCAGGGTTTTGAATGGATAAACCCCTTTCTAGTAAAATAAATTACTTTGTTTTTTACAAGATGAAACACATGTGTGTGACCAGATGTTTTTAAAGGGACTGTCCCATTTCTTGGGACTTTTTCTAATATAGGTGCCTATTACCCTCCACCCCCTGTCCCGTTTTTTTCACAGTTGCTATCTGGTAACCCTAAACATATGAAGTGTTTCTGTAAATCATATTTCAGATAAATGAAACGAAAATGAAAACTTTGTTTTCTCACTTAACTGTTTAGATAACTGTTATGGTTCCTATTTCATTCTTATTTGAAAGCCACATACTTGAACTACAGAACTACTTCTCCAGTAACATAAGTGCCTTTGCTATTGTGGGAACTCCTATTAAATGTGACTTTTCCCTTCTCTATTACATTCCCAGTTAATTTCTTCATGAAATGGGTCTGTCCATCTCTATGCTCAGCAAAACTGTAAGTTGTGGACCCCTGTCATGGGGTGAGGAAAAGATGTAGGTTGTTAAATGCTTTCCATTCCCTTTGGAACCCACAAATGCCCCTCATATGTAATTACCTAGGCCCAGGACTCTTCTGGGTTCTGCAGATGGAGCTGAGGACAGAAGACACTCAGGTATCATGTAGTGGGTGCCAAGACAGACAGAGGTGAAACCCAGAGAACGGCCATATCATGTGCTAGGCTTAAGGTGTACAACCCTCCAGGATTGTCCTGGAGTCTCCAGGAATTAAAGATTAATCTTAAAATTAAAGACGATGTCATGTGATGAAACCTCCAGGGATATGTCCAATCAAAATTGACAACCTCAGCTATGCTTCCCTCCAGGACTGGCAGACATGTATGCCAAAACTCATGCTGCTAGATAAATAGCATAAAGGTGCACTGTACATCTGCACCACACTTGGGTTAGGAGAGGTTGTGCAGATATTGGGATGATACCCAATGGGGAGTTGAGTACTTTAGGAGCCATACTGTAAAAGATATGAGGGACCAGAAGAGCCCTCAAAACTTATGCCCTGGCATCCATAGGCTAGCACATTTCCTTCCCCACAGCTCCCTAAAATCCATTATTTGGAAGGTTGAAGCCAAACTCTTCACCAACGAGAGGATTATTCAGAAGCTCGATAAGTTTCCTGGGTGCTTTGTCCTCATCCCATGAAGAGATTTATTGTCATTGACAGTGAGTGGTCTAACTTACAACTTTACACTGTACATCCTGGTTTTTAATTTTGTCAATCCATTGTTCATTGCCTGTATAAAGTTGCATTTTGTGTCTAGTGTCTAAACTAAAGAATAATATAATTTTTCAATTACTTCATTTAAAAAAAAAATCAAACTGCATGAAAAGAGCTAGTCTCTTTTTGTTCTCTGGTGAGCCTTTGCTTTCCATCCTTTATGTATTGCACTAATACCAGGCTGTTAATTAAAGGCTCAGTAATGGTTTCCTGATGGTTACAAACCTATCTGGGGTTGTCACCCTATTGGAAATATTTGGCCTGGGCTGAAGGAGATCTGTGACGGGACACAAAATGATAATCTTCAGATTAGAATGAGAATGCATTATTAATGCAGCCTTGTCTTCTGCCTTTGTCACCAGAAGCCATTTCTGTAATCTTAGAAACAGGAATGAGGTATTAGCATTTTAATTCTTCTGATTTTCTGTGAAAGATAATAAGTAATAAACTATGTCTCTCTCATCTTGTATGTGGATTGTCTGGGATAGTCCCGATTGCCCCGATATGTAGAGGAAGTTCAAAGGCCTGTAATCCAAAACAGAGCAGTCAGATTCCGAGTCCCCATTCTTTTTAATAAAGGCCCAGCGCAGCAGGGTATAAATTGGTTGTCTTCTCAGCAGGGCATACCCATCAGACCTGAGGATGCTGAGTCATTTATGTAATTTTCAGCCCACTGTACAAAGCCAATTCTAAACCAAGGACTCTGTAAACCTGCTCCTCTGATATATAATTCAGAGCAGCTCAAGAGTAAGCTTCCTTCCTCTTGTCCTTCACTACTCTTGAACAATTTCCCACTCTAAGGGTACGTCTATACTTACCTCCAGGTTCGGCGGTAAGCAATCGATCTTCTGGGATCGATTTATCGTGTCTTGCCTAGACGCGATAAATCGATTCCGGAAGTGCTCACCGTCGACACCGGTACTCCTGCTCCACGAGAGGAGTACGCGGGGTCGACGGGGGAGCCTGCCTGCTGCGTGTGGACGCGCGGTAAGTACCTTGTAGTTCGAACTAAGATACTTCGACTTCAGCTACGTGTTGCGTATCTTAGTTCGAACTGGGGGGTTAGTGTGGACCAGCCCTAAGTCTGTGGAGTATATTCTATTCCATTGCACACAGAAAAGCCATATTAAAAATACATGTATTAAGGTGGCAGTGTCATTCAAAAGTTAGAAAATGCAGGAGTTAAGGCTGCTTGTGAACTTCAATTCAGCTCTCTCACCCTTGTGCACATTCATATAATTCAGGCTATAATGACAATCCATGATTGCATACTATTTTTTTCTATAGTATTTCTGCCTCACTCACTACACAGAATGGACAATATCAGAGGGGTAGCTGTGTTAGTCTAGATCTGTAAAAAGCAACAGAGAGTCCTGTGGCACCTTAAAGACTAACAGATGTATTGGAGCATAAGCTTTCGTGGACTCTTTGTTGCTTTTTACAGAGTGGACAATGTTCACTTAGAGCAAATCTACACTTAAAATGTACTACATTACACTACAGCTGTGCTCCTGGAGTGCTTTCATGAAGATGCTTTAAATCTAAGCAGACCGGAGAGAACTCTCCCATCAGTGTAGTTAATCCACCCCTCTTGAGGCAGTAGCTATGTCAGCGGAAGAATCTCTTCTGCCCACATAGTACTGTCAACATGGGGTTGGGGGAGGGGTTAGGTCGGTATTACTACATTGCTATGGAGTGTGGGTTTTTCACAGCCCTGAGTGACATAGTTATACTGATACAGGTCTGTAGTGTAGACCAGACTTAGTGAGCAGCTATCCAATGTTTTGTTTTCACGTCATTCTTCAGCGTGTGACTCCATGCCTTATTTCTTGCACACAATTGAAGCCGTATTTTAAAAAGAGAGAATTATTAATTGTCTTGTGGGCTTTTCTACAGCGTACCTTCCTATAACATCTGAGTGCTTCACAGATATTAATGAATCCCTTTTCACAAAACTCCTGTGAGGTGAGGGGATAATATTCTCTCTATTTTACAGATAAGGAGGTGAGGCACAGAGAGATTAAGGCCAAAAATATCCACAAATTTTGGGTGGCAAATTGGAGATTTCTAGGACCTGATCTACCAGATTATTTAGCATTATACAGCACTTTATAGGTTCAAAGCATAACTCCCATTGACTTCAATTGTTTGGCACTTTTGTAAACCAGAACAGAGTAACAAGATGTATAAGAAAATGGGGAACACGCAATTAGTGACAGTCTGTCATAAATGTTTGGTTTAAGTGACTTGACTAGGATCATAGGTGTGGAAGGGGATTGCAATGCATGACAGGTTGTTAGCAAGAGTCAGGCTAACTGTAAGCCTAATAATGCGAGATTTGTAGAAGCGAGGATTGTGTGAGGTGAGTGGAAGTTTCCTTTGTAGGTTAAAAGAAGCCAAGAAGGGGAGAAGGAAAAAGAACAGAACGAGTTAACTAGAACTCTGTGGCAGAGGCAGGAATAGCATTCTCCAGGGCAGCATCCCCTTGCCTTCCCCATCAGACCTTCCTGCAATTCCCTGCCTCTTTCACTGCACACCTTCCTGCTTCTGCAACAAAAGAAGCAGGGGTCCTACAGACAACAGTCTCCTCAGGAAGATATGTCCTGTCCTGAACGAGGAAGCGGACCTATGGAAAAAGACTATCATAATGCATACTTCTGTGACCTAGGGAGGTAAATAGTATCCACACTGTGGTGGGTTTTCCATCACTAGCAATTTTTAAATGAAGATTGGCTATTTTTCTAAAAGATATGCTCTAGTTCAAACAAGAATTATTTTGGGGAAGTTCTATGGCCTTTGTTATACAGGTGGTCAGACTAGACAATCAAAATGGTCCCTTCTGGCTTAGAATCCAGGAATCTACAATGAAGCTGTGTTTCTAACCCAGAGAGTGATGTTACTCGTCACATAGTGATTTCTGGTTGATTGAGAGTAAACGTTAAGTCTTCTCTCCCTCCACTGGTGAGTCTTCAGTCATTGCTCATTTCTTGGGCCTAGAACCGGTGCTCAACCACCTGCAGCAGCTCCGTGAATGCCATCAACAACCTTGATTTTTTTTTCCTGTTCTATTGCAGAGTAAACCTTCCTCCAAGCAATCATCACGGTCCCTGTTGTTGCAGTACTTCCTGCAGGTCTGCAAATACAGGAGAAATGAGTATCCTGTATTTGCAACATTCCTGAGACGAGTATAGAGCTGTGCAGGCTCTATGCTTCTGTAGGAGATGGTGGGCATCAAAAAGTGCCACAGCAGCTTGTGGAATTTAGAAAAAAAAAAAAAAAAAGACAAAAATTATGGGATATGGATGGTATTATGGGAGGGACAAAGTTGCATGCTGGGATCTTGAGCCCTGGCTCTAGAGATCTCTAGGAGAGTCATTTCTATTCTGTAAGACACTGCAAAAGTTTCCCAAAAGGCATCCTGCCAGGTGGTGGAACATTGCACACCAGGATACCGATTCATGGTGCACTGCACTTTGCATTGACACAAGAACTCCTGGTGAGTACATGCAGTGCTGATGCAAGCAGCCCCTATGCACAAACACTACTAGTAATATACTAACTTCGGTGACTGTATGCTGACACAGCTTGCATCAACCAAAATTTGAAGTTTAGACATGGCCTACGAAAGTTAATTGTGGTCAGATGCTTAACACAGATAATATTTGGCCTGTTCTACACTTAAAATTTAGATAAACATAGCTACATCACTCAGGGATGTGAAAAATTCACACTCCTGAGTGCTGTTGTTATGTCAACCTAACCCCTGCTGTAGATGCAGCTAGGTTGATGGACATTTTTTTTCTGTCAACTTAGCTTTCATTGCTCGTGGAGGTGGAGTTCCTACTGCAATGGGAAAAAAACCCTGGTGCTGCTGCAGGATTTGTCTGCAGTACACCAAGAGGTTACAGTGGCTGTTGTAGCCCCCACAGTGTAGCCAACCGCTTAACAAGGGGGAATCTTTGAGATTGGGTGTGAACATATCCTTTAATTAACATAACTATCAGGGTAAATTAATCACAACTCCCCTTTTAAGACAAAGGACTTGTGAACTTGTCAAGGAGTTTTTGGACAAAGTGGGTGGATGGGTTTTGCTGAGTATTGTTTTGGATAAGGTGGTGAGGGCAGGAGGGGAGAGAAAATACTCAGAAATTGAGACCTACTCCACACTTAAAATTTAGGCTGACATAGCTACAGAACTCTGGGGTGTGAAAAAGCCACACCTCTGAATGCCGTAGATATGCTGACCTAACCACTGGTTAGGGTGACCAGACAGCAAGTGTGAAAAATCGGGACGGGGGTGGGGAGGTAATAGGAGCCTATATAAGAAAAAGACCCAAAAATCGGGACTGTCCCTATAAAATCAGGACATCTGGTCACCCTACCACTGGTATAGATGCAGCTAAATTACTGGAAGAATTTTTCCGTAGACCTCTCTCTCACTCAGGGAAGTGGTGTTTCTAAAGAGAGAGAAAAAGCCCATCCATCGCTGTAGTCTCTGTCTACGCTATAGGATTATGACAGCATAGCTATGGCACCATAGCTATGCTTCTATAGTCCCCATAGTGTAGACATGGCTTGAGAGACAGACAGCCATCTGGAAGAAGCAGTTGTAAGCAGTGTCTGATTCCGAAAGAAATCTGGGGAGAGTTTTTTTGAGTATGGGGTAGAAACTGAAAAGGATGTTGTCGGTGCTATGAGCAAAAGAAGCTGTTTTCCTCTGTTTGATTCCTTCTACGTTCTGAGACGCAGACATTTGTACATTCTTTGTAAATAAAGAAAACTGCATCAAATAAATACTTGAGTAACACCAATTTCTACTCCCAACTGGGACAATCTGCAAAGCCCAGAACTTTGATTAGCAGCTTGGATTGAAAAAGAGAAACAATATAGTTAGATGTACTCAAGTCAGTAAAGCCTGATAAAATTCATCCTGTGGTACTTATGGAACTAGATGAAGCAATCTTGGAATCATTATTGATTGATCTTCAAGAATTCATAGAGGACAGGTGAGTGCACAGAGGATTAGGAAAAGGACAAACATAGGACCCATCTTTAAAAAAGGAAAACAAAGTGGACCCAGGGAATTATAGACCAGTCAGCCGGACCTAGATACCAGGGAAGATATTGGAACAAATCTTTAAACAATCAGTTTGTAAGCACCTAGAGATTAATAGGGTGATAAATAATAGTCAGTATGAATTTGGCAAGAACAAATCATGCTAAACCAGCCTAATGTCCATCTTTAACAGGGTAACTGGCCTACCTTGATTTTAGTAAGCCTTTTAACACTGCCCCAGATGACAATCTTGTAAGTAAACTAAAGATACGTCTCAGAACTCCCTTACATTGTTCCCATAAAAAACATTTAATAAAAACTGGTAATTGTCACATTAGCTTTGGAGCACCATGTTACAGTAACACTCTTCAGCTTAAGCCATGGTAAATACAGACTACCGTGGAGTTTAGATGGTGCGAGGCCCTGCATACTGCCAACATTTTCATAGGCATTGGTGATTTTGGCTGATCTCTCACTTCTCAGGGTGACAAAGACCCAAAAAATGCAGCTTTTATTGACATCCCCAAGCTGCCGAGACCTGCACGCTACTAGCCTGTGTACTGCAATGGTGCCAGTGGAACTCATCACAGGATGGCATGGGAATATTTCCTGTCTCAGAGGAAGAAAGAAGGCCAGCATCCCTAGAAATGTTTGGGAGAGGATTGCAGAGTACCTGAGGCTCCATGGAAGTTTTATTGAGATTGTTCCACAGCATAAAAGGGCATCCCTGATCAACTAAAGTACTCCACATGGGGAGAATTGTGGCCCTTCTTGCTTAACCCAACATGTCATAGAAAGGAAAGCAAATGCCACCTCTACCTCATTCTTTTCTCTCTATTCACACCCAGGACAGTGATGTGTTGTGGCTGTGTAATTTGGACTGCTACATTAATATTTTTGAATTCATTTCCTAACATGTAGTAGTTGAATGAAGCAGAAATCATATCTGCATTTCAAAGCATGCACTTTAATTGTATCCCCAGTGCTGGTTTTGCAAGTAAAGTGAAGAATCAAAAGTTGCTGCCTTTGTTCTCTAAACATGAGGACAGGATGGGCACCATATTTAAACAGGGAAGAAAGGTGGGGAAGTTGTGGGCACCGAAAAAGGGAAACAAACATGCTTATAAGAAATAATGAAGCTATACACTTACCTGAGCTTCTTTCTCCTCCTTCTTCTTCATTGGGCCAATCTGTGCTCACCTGCAGGGATTGGCTCGACTCCAGTAGAGTTTTGAAGAGCTCCCAGCTCGCCATATGGTTTGTGTCCCATCTGCTTCTCCCCACTCAGCCTCACTGTGCAGTGCAGAGGTTAACATGCCCAGATCTCAAGAACTGTTCACAGTCAGATTTGGGGTGCTATTTGGGCCCCTGCCAAATATCGCATGCAATTCACTGTAAAAGTGGCAGGTCAACAGGACGGCCTCAGATTTATTGTTGCCCTCCCTTGCCTGCTGATACACCTACCAGAGTCCCTTGGCTTTCACCCAGCATCATTGTTCTGCCCCAGGTTTAGCATCCCATACACAATCTACACATAAAAACAACAAGGAGTCCGGTGGCACCTTAAAGACTAACAGATTTATTTGGGCATAAGCTTTTGTGGGTAAAAAAACCTCACTTCTTTTTTACCCACAAAAGCTTATGCCCAAATACATCTGTTAGTCTTTAAGATGCCACCGGACTTCTTGTTGTTTTTGTGGATACAGACTAACACGGCTACCCCGATACTAATCTACACAGAGATCTATATTCCTTTGTCTGCTCCTTAGCTTTGCTTGCACAGCCTCTTCTCCCCATAATCAGAGGAGAGCCATGACTTCTACCCTGCTGCGGCAGGAGCATGCTTAGTAGCTCTCTGTCTGCACTGAGCTAGCATGATTGGATTCTCATAAAGATGGGCTTGTAGGTGTGCTTGCCAACGTGGGCAACCAGGAAAAGGCATTTCAAAAACAGGGTGTGGACACTATCTTGTGATGGGGTCAGAGTCATTGTGGGACAGCTGCTGGAGGACTGTTAGACTCAATTGAGGTAATACAGTGTCTGCACTACCACCTTGTTAATGGTAATTCGTCAATTTATGGAACTGTATTGTACAGGAAGGCAGTGTTATTGTGTCAATATAATGGTGTGCCTACATCAGTGATAGACAGATCTAGGTGTGAAAGCATGCGAAACTAAACTGAAACAAATGAACTTAGGAAGACATAATTTTATTGTGTAGACCAAAGGCTTGGGTCTCATCAATTCATTTCAAACAGGTTTAAATCAAGTCACTGGAGACCGTTAGTCATTCAAATATGAGTACAAATAACCTACGGGGGTAAACAGATTATAATTTAGGTTTCCTGATTAATAAATTTACCTTCAACACACTGATTACTGGTTGCAGGTTTCACTCCTTCTGGGGTGACGAACCAGAGGGGAAAAGGCTGAGTATCGTAGTTAAGAACTTGGTGTAGATGGATTTGAGGAGACAGGATGGGAAGGGCTGTTGAGGTCATCCTGCAAGGAGTAACTAGGTTGGTGGAAGCCAGGCTGAGACCTTTATGCATGTAGGCTAGCTACTGGTGTCAAGGCTGAGCCCATAGCAGCACAGCGACAGGCATTCAAAGTTACAAGTCAAGTGGTAACAGAACCCCTTACTGGTCTGGGTGATCACTGAAATGTCACAACTTCTCTCCCTTTAACTTGGGATTCGATGACATACACCTGTTATTACTTCTAATGAATACTTTAGAGCCCTATCCACAGCATAACCCCTGTGTCTGTTGGAAGGGGGCAGGGGAGAGGAAAGACCTCTTATATTTCCTAAATAACCAGTGGAGTTTCAGAATAGTAAATATTTGCTCATTACCTGCTGCAGACTGGTCAGATATTATTGTGACAGGTTCAATCACAGAAACCCCCTTGGGAGCTGCCACCCGATGTGCAAAGACTACCCCTGCTTCTGTTTTCCCTGCCAGCTCAGGACTCCAGCACCCCGTCTTGCAGAGCCAGACACTCCAGTCTGCTCCAGCACAGACCCAGGGTCTGAATCACTTGTCCCAGAGATGCAAGTTTACCTGAAAATAGCTCACAGAAGTGTGCATTGCCCAACTCCCAATGGGGTCTAAACCCAGATAAATCCATTCTACCCTGCATAAAGCTTATGCAGGGCAGACTCATAAATTGTTCGCCCTCTATAACACTGATAAAGAGATATGCACAGTTGTTTGCTCCCCCAGGTATTAATACATACTCTGAGTAAATTACTAAATAAAAAGTGATTTTATTAAATACAGAAAATAGGATTTAAGTGGTTCCAAGTGGTAACAGGCAGAACAAAGTAAGTCACCAAGCAAAATAAAATAAAATGTGCAAATCTATGTCTAATCAAACTAAATACAGATAAGTTCCTCACCAGTTCCAGAATTCTCCCTTTTACAGGCTAATCTCCTTTTAGCCTGGGTCCAGCAATCACTCACACCCCCTGTAGTTACTGTCCTTTGTTCTAGTTTCCTTCAAGTATCCTAGGGGGCTGGAGAGGCTCCTTCTTTAGCCAGCTGAAGACAAAATGGAGGGGTCTCCCAGGGGTTTAAATAGACACTCTCTTGTGGGTGGAGATCCCCCTCCTCCCTCCTATGCAAAGTCCAGCTCCAAGATGGAGTTCTGGAGTCACCTGGGCAAGTCACATGTCCCTGCATGACTCAGTCTTTACAGGTCGAAGCCATTGTCCACATGGTATCTTGCATGTCTCCAGGAAGACTTCTTAGGTGGATTGGAGCATTCCAAGATGCATTGTTCCCCAAGTGTTTCCTGATCAGGTACTTAACCTGGCAAATTCCTTCCTAAAAGAAACCGATCAAATGCCTCACAAAGCTTACTTAGAAACAAAGCAAGTATACAGCCCATATTCTTAATCTCAAGTAGAAAATGATATATGTGTACAGATAGACTGAATAGATATAGTGGACCATAACCTTTACGGAGATATATTACATGGCACAGGCAGCACAAAACATATTCTAGTTATGTCATACATACATTTATAAGCACCCCCCCATAAAGCCTTATGGGGTACACTGTCACAATTATGTTTTGCATTTTTATTAATTATGTTTAAATATTATTATTGTATTTTTATATTACATTCAATCTAAAATTGGGCTTCTTCACCGTTGTTTAGTAGCTGATTGTGGCCTAGTTTTCACCCAATATAATCACAAGTAAAACCTAACTACCATTGCAGAATTGAAAGAAAAGCAATTTCCTCAATTGTTTGCAACTCTAAGGTAAATGATGAATAAATAAGCCTCCGCCCCCCCCCCCCCGCCCGGAATTTGACATTGTCTTTAAAAAGAATTTTTGGATTGATTTTTAAACTGTTTGAATGCCCCCATCACTTTTAAAAGAACAAAAGAGTGAATCATCTTGTAGTAATGTTGCAGAACAGATTAAAAATCTCATTCAGTTCTTGATGCAATACAGATATGACTAAATCACACTGTTAACATTGATTTTCCTCACTACAGAAGCCATTTTCATACAATATATTAATGCTAAAGAAAAAAAAGCACTGATTGATCAGATTTTGAGCTTTAATTCTCCATATGGTTTAGTTTTTTACTGAAACATTGCTTCTGACTTTCGATGAGTTTTAACAGACTATAATGAAATAAACACCCTAATAGTTCTTCTATTTTAAATTAAAGTTCAGAACACTACCATTTAAAAAACTGCCACTGCTTTTAATGAACAGAAGTGACTTTCTTGGAATAAAATTAAGTTAAAGAGCAATACAGTAAAATGAATTTGAAATTTACAAAATAATAATGACATCTTGTTAATCTTCTATTTCAATACCTAGAAAGGTACAATAGCACAACAACTTTTATATACAATTCCTGGAACATAAATATCCCTCCTGAGTTATTTGATCAGCTCTCTGTTGTTTTCATTAATGGAGTTTTTCAACAGAATTAAGTATTTTAGGGGGTAGAAGATTTGGTTAAGAGAGCCAATTCTTAATCCTTATTCAAAGCACAAGGATGAGCTTGTGTTACTTTCTTCTTTTTGAAATCATTTTACACTGACAACATTGCTTCAAATGACTGGCTTTATACTTTGATTTGGAGAAAACATTCTAAAGAATGAGATATAATTGTACATGTGATTTTATTGACAGTGATATGGTTTTAATTTACAACGAAAAACAAAAGTTTCCCTCTTCAGAGGTCTCTCTAGCTCCAGGTCTTGGGGTTTATTGGCAATTTTTTAGCTTATCTTAAGTCTCTCCTACGGGAAACTCTACTGAATGAAAATGCCCTGTCTCCTCTTCACCCAGCTAAGAAACAGGGTGATTTGGTGATAGATATTTTGCAAAAAGTACCCCTTTTTAACTCCGAAGAAACACAGAGAGGGGAGAAGAGACCTTTTTGCTTTCAGCTGGGCGGGCTCTTTAGTGCGCCAATCACAGAGCAGCTCCTCTCTATAAATACCAGCCGTCTGCCTTTCTCTAGATCTAGTTTTTTTTTCCTTTTCTGATTTTTGGAAAACGCTTATCACTATGTCGGAAACGGCGCCTGTTGCAGCTCCTGCTGTCTCCGCTCCTGGGGCAAAAACTTCCGCTAAAAAACCGAAGAAGACGCCAGCTACTTCTAAAGCCCGTAAGCCTCCAGGTCCCAGCGTGACCGAGCTGATCACCAAGGCGGTGTCCGCTTCCAAGGAGCGCAAAGGGGTCTCGCTGGCAGCTGTTAAGAAGGCTCTGGCCGCCGGAGGGTACGATGTAGAGAAAAGCAACAGCCGCATCAAGCTGGGGCTCAAGAGCCTGGTGAGCAAGGGCACCTTGGTGCAGACTAAAGGCACCGGCGCATCGGGCTCCTTCAAACTCAATAAGAAGCCTGGCGAGACCAAGGAAAAGGCACCGAAGAAAAAGCCAGCGGCAAAGCCTAAGAAACCAGCTGCCAAGAAACCCGCCAGCGCCGCCAAGAAACCCAAAAAGGCTGCGGCCGTGAAAAAGAGCCCGAAGAAAGCCAAGAAACCAGCAGCTGCCGCAGCTAAAAAAACGGCCAAGAGCCCGAAAAAGGTGAAAGCCGCCAAGCCTAAGAAGGCAGCTAAGAGCCCGGCTAAGGCCAAAGCGGTGAAGCCTAAGGCGGCTAAGCCCAAACCGACGAAGCCTAAAGCGACGAAGGCTAAGAAGCCAGCGCCCAAGAAGAAGTAAACGGGCTAGAAAGAATGTCATGCAGAGAAAGCCAACGGCTCTTTTAAGAGCCACCCACCCTTTCCCAGAGGAGCTGAAACACCAGGTTCGCTTAAATAACCTCGTGCTGCTTTTCATGAAGCGCCCAACTTTCAGAAACGAAAGTAATAGAAAATAGGGAGACAAAATTAGAATCAGTTTTGTACATTTTCCTTCGCCCGCGACAAGAAATAACAATATCAGTTCTTTAAAATGCGGGACGTTAATTCATCTATATTCGAGCTGGGTGTATTAAAATCGATCCAGAGCATCAGCCCAAATTCACGATCACTAGCAGGCAAATTCTTCCCTTATCCACCCAGCAGAAAACAACAACAACCCCAAACGGAGGGGAACGAGCTTTAGCAATCATGCTTATTGTGTAAAAGGAGGGGGAAGGTGGCCATTCCTTGCACATGAGCTTCGGTCCAGACAGGATTTATTGTCTAGTAGGAGGGGCGAGTGAGGACTGCGTGTGAGGGCAAACTGCGTGACCTAGACACACACACACACACTTTTCTGCCTAGCTGGCAGTGGTGGGATCAGGATTAATCCCGTTGGTGAGTTTGAAAAGCCCGCGCTTTGCAAGGATTGGCCTGTGGCAACTCGTTCCCGCTTCTCTTATTGGAGGTAGGGAGAGTCACTGTTAAATCCATAGGTCCCCATGTAAGATGGTGAGTTGTGTGTGGAGTACTGTCAATTTACCAAGTACAAAATACCTTACACGGGGATTTTTGTTTATCTTCAAATCAGATATGTCGGGCACTTGGAAACTTTTATTCTCTGAAAGTGGAGCACTAATAATGGGGAATGGGGGGGAAGAAGCATTTTTCATTGTTCTCCCTTTTTCATTGATTAATACCTGTTCTGTTCATACTCTCCTCCATCGCCACCTCTGCTTTCTATCTTTGTTTCTCTCCCGGGCTGTGCTTTCAGTCTTTTACCCAATTCTCTAGAAATCACATCCTTACTGATGCTTCTCAGAATGACCTTCACTCGAATACATTAGGAATTCCCTAAGGGTTGGGAAGGACATTTAGATCTAGTGTAAACCTCTGCCAGTTGTTCCAACTGATAACCGTTGAGATTTCTATCCCGTATATGGACCTGCCATTAGAGAAGAAGGAAACACATTTGTTCCAGAGGGTTTTACAGATATTTTCTTACAACACAAGAATGTTGAGATTCCGGAATCCTAGGTTTTATTCCAGACTCTAGAGGGGAGTGTTTTCTATAGTTCTTATAGTTCCCTTCTGCCCTTTTCCATCTTTAGTGTGACCCTTCCTTTCTATACAGACCCTTCTAACTTGTCTATGTCCTAGCCCTCCCCCTTCACCATCTCCTGTCTCCTGCTCTCTCACCAAGCTCTTCACCCCTCTGAATTCCAGTTGAATATATGCTTCTTCATCCTGCCTATATGCCAAAAGTGGGGGCATGCAAACTATAGAAAAGGCAGTCTCCCTGCTTTAATTTCCAGTGCCTGAACCACAGTGATCCTTGATAGATGCCAGGAGTTTTTGCAGGGGAAGTTCTGCTTAACTGTCTGAGGAGGGACAATAGTAAGGGAAGCCAATCTTCAGACAATTTAGGTGCCAAACGAAAAATGCTCTGCTGAACATGTATGGATTGAGAGTTTTCAGAGGCTAATAACTTGTCCACACTGGGATAGATTTTCATGGGGATAACAAAAAGGATATCCCTGACACTTTTGTGGCCAGTCTGCTTAATGTCAAGTATGTGCCTTAAAGCATAGAGGAGCTTGAGCTTCTAAAGACAACCATTGTGAGAACATTTTAATGTGGGCAATAAAATGTATTTCCCCACAATTTTAATCAATGGCTGAACTTTTTCTTTGTGGCAATTATATTGACTTCAGTGAGATTGAACTGGTGTAAACTATGAATGTTGTGATGTGTGACAGATGCACTCTGCCAGCATTAAACAAGGTTTGGGGGTTGTCAAGCCTGTTATACATCCTTTTAACTTTTTTTTTTAAATTAAAGATACAGAAAAGGAAAAAGCAGTTCAAACATTGAAATGTAAAGTATTAAACAAGGCTTTAATTTTAATAATATCCTTTGTTCTCTTTCCCTTTAGTTGGAGAGAGTTTTAGAAGGAAAACCCTTGTGGTGATATCAAAGATGGTAATAAATGTCCTTTTGGGGAGAAGAGAAGAAGTTTGTTGACATGGGCTGGAGCTATTGTTGTTAAAGTCCAATCCCATTTCATCGAAGGTGGTGTATGCAATTCATCTGGAGCTCGTAGATGTGGCAATTATCAGAAGGGTAGCCATGTTAGTCTGGATCTGTAAAAAGCAACAGAGTCCTGTGGCACCTTATAGCCTAACAGACGTATTGGAGCATAAGCTTTTGTGGGTGAATACCCACTTCATCAGACGCATGTGGTGGAAATTTCCAGAGGCAGGTATAATACCACCACATGCATCTGATCATCTAATTTTGACAGATTCGTTTGTAATACTGAGACACACTATCTATTTTATCTTCCTTCTTTAAATCAAATCTCGGGGAATGTAACTAGAGCAGGGTGGGCGGGAAGGGGAGGGGCGGAGAGCAAACTCAATAACCCGCCTCGTTTCTTCTAAAGCACGCCTCGTGCAGGCAGCTGCAACCGGAGGAGGTGGGATGCGGTGGAAAACAGGGCCAAGGCTCCACCCCTTTCTTTGACAGTTCTCAAACAGGTCGGCGCCCAGACGATATACAGAGAGCACAACGCACTAACACAGCCTGTTTGTTCTGGTTTGGTAAGCAGGGTGTTTCGAAGGTTGTAGCATCATGTCTGGTCGTGGTAAAGGTGGTAAGGGGCTGGGAAAGGGGGGCGCTAAGCGCCATCGGAAGGTGCTTCGTGATAACATTCAAGGTATTACCAAACCGGCTATTCGTCGTTTGGCGCGCCGTGGTGGTGTAAAGCGTATTTCTGGATTGATTTATGAAGAAACCCGAGGAGTACTGAAAGTGTTTCTAGAGAACGTTATCCGTGATGCTGTCACTTACACTGAACATGCCAAGCGAAAGACTGTGACTGCCATGGACGTGGTGTATGCTCTAAAACGCCAAGGTCGCACTCTCTACGGTTTCGGGGGCTAAGTTTTCATCCCGTTTTAAAGTTGAAACATCTTCAAAAACAAAGGCTCTTTTAAGAGCCACCCACACTTTCACAATGAGAGCTTAAGTGCTAGTAGTCTGTTTCTGAAACGGCGGCGCCTGTGTGTGTGTGTTAAATTAAGCGTACTTTAAATTTTGGGGTATTTTATTTTCTCACTTGACCTAAATCGTACATCACGTGGAATGAGAAGTATTAATGCTCTTTCACTGGTGGCCGGGGGGGGTGGGTGACTAAACCCTGTGGTTAAACGGCTACGGACGACTTTTTTTTCTTTCTTCTTTGCCAAAATCTGTTTCGTCAGCTTTGTGGGTAACGAGAGGAAGAACAGCTTGGGTTTCCCGGGAAGACCTTTATTGCTGCCTTATCCGCGTCCTGATAGTCCTGCAAACGTCACGACAAAGAATCGATGGGTAAAATGCAATGAAGTCCACTCTGGCTAAAAACATTAGCGTCCGTTTCTTCCCTCCCCTCCCCCCGGTCATTTGGGGAAGGCAAAAGAGATTTATTTCCCGCTTTGCTCCACGAGGTCCCTTATTTCATACACGCCTTTTCATTTTTGTAGAGACGACATGGGGGGGTATGAGAAGATATCTTTAAGAATTACAGCTGATACGTGGTCTCCTCTGAAGCTTAAGGCAGGACCGAAGGAGAGTAAAGGGCTCCCTCCTTCATAAGGAGGCAGCGCTTCAGTCCGAGAGGCAGAATCGTAGGACACGGTCACCTTCTAAAAGCCTATACATTAGCAGACGAAGAGACTTTCTATGCAGTCGACACATCCTGTTGTTTCAGTGTTATCTGGCGGGGATTCGTGCTCGTTCAGGTTGTTCATATGTAAGATACAGTACAGGGAAGAAGCGGGAATAATGTTCGGTATCAGAGATTTAGCCCGTTTGGAAGTGAAATAATGAGACGACGAGCCACCGATTTAAATGAGAGAGAGAGATGAGATAAAAAGTGGGGGTGGCGGAGTTTCAGAGAGAGGAACCGCAAGAAACGGACTATGGGGACATCCAGAGAGCGCGAGTTTAATGACTTGACCGTTGAAAGCCGGTTTGGGCGAATCTTGTCGGAGCGACACTGGAGGTAATGAAGGGCGGGTCGGATGACTGGCTGCACAAGCGCGGGCTTTTCAAATGTTCAAATTGTCCAATGATAGCTGGCTCCATGTCAACAACCAATCAGAAAGGAGGATTGGTCTATATATATCGCCGGAGCCGAGGGGCTCTGCCTTACTTTGTTCTTTTGTGCGGTTTGTCTCAGAGTTGCGAGTGAGGGTTGCTGAGAATGGCCAGGACCAAGCAGACCGCCCGTAAATCCACCGGTGGCAAAGCCCCCCGTAAGCAGTTGGCCACTAAAGCTGCTCGGAAGAGCGCGCCTGCGACTGGGGGAGTGAAGAAACCCCATCGTTATCGCCCCGGCACTGTAGCCCTGCGAGAGATCCGCCGCTATCAGAAATCTACTGAGCTGCTCATCCGCAAATTGCCCTTCCAGCGCCTGGTCCGTGAAATCGCCCAGGACTTCAAGACCGATTTGCGCTTCCAGAGCTCGGCTGTTATGGCTCTGCAGGAGGCCAGCGAAGCCTACTTGGTGGGGCTCTTTGAAGATACTAACCTGTGTGCTATTCACGCCAAGAGAGTCACCATCATGCCCAAGGACATCCAGTTAGCCCGGCGTATTCGAGGCGAGAGAGCTTAAAAGCTTGATTACACCCTCCAGCTTTTGGCAACTAGAAAACTATTACGAAAGATCCAAAGGCTCTTTTAAGAGCCACCACATTCACAATCAAAAGGAGCTGCAACACATTCGTCATGTGTGCGCCTTTAACAGTACTATCAATGTATTTTGAAATCTTACATGATTCTAATTTTATTTCCTGTAATGACAAACAATCACTACATTTCAAACGAATAATCAAATATAGATTGAGTTTTTTGTATGGTTTCGGGTGGTTGGTGTTTCAACGAGGCTTGTTTAAACATTTCACTGCCACTGACCTACCAACGAGGTTTGTGGTCTTTCAGTCTGTCTCTCTCACACACACACACACACACACACACTTTAGTCAATACAGCTGCTAGTTCAGATAGGTCCAGATTAAGAAAAGCAATCGAGGTGCATAAACTAAACCCCCATTCGCGGCACCACTGGGATACACACAAAACCACCGCTGCGTTTCTCTACAGATATTCAGGTTCCTAAACTCACGCCACCTAAATTTGTTATGAAAAAAATCCCGTAGGCACCTACATTTTTACTTCTAGGCATGCGCACTGCTGCCTCACCACAGAGCAATGTACACAAACCAGCGTCAGACAGGCAGAGGCACATCTCTCGGGCCTAGGGCAGGATATGGAATGTCTGATGAGTATTCTAAGCACCCCACTTAGACGAGCTCACACAACTGAGGACACAATGTGAGACACCAATAGGAGAAACCGAACTCACGAGAAGATAGGACAAGTGTTAGAAAGGAAGAAGAGTTAATTAAGTGTATGAAGATGTATTTCAAGAAGATACCAGTTAGGGAGAGGAATGGGGTTGCAATCTTTCCTCCGCGTTTTTCAGCTCCTTTTGAATGTGAATGTGGTGGCTCTTAAAAGAGCCTTTGGATCTTTCGTAATAGTTTTCTAGTTGCCAAAAGCTGGAGGGTGTAATCAAGCTTTTAAGCTCTCTCGCCTCGAATACGCCGGGCTAACTGGATGTCCTTGGGCATGATGGTGACTCTCTTGGCGTGAATAGCACACAGGTTAGTATCTTCAAAGAGCCCCACCAAGTAGGCTTCGCTGGCCTCCTGCAGAGCCATAACAGCCGAGCTCTGGAAGCGCAAATCGGTCTTGAAATCCTGG
Organism: Trachemys scripta elegans; assembly: GCF_013100865.1. Classification (NCBI taxonomy): domain Eukaryota; kingdom Metazoa; phylum Chordata; order Testudines; family Emydidae; genus Trachemys; species Trachemys scripta. Next base: position 85,685,049 of record NC_048298.1, on the reverse strand, counting down.
GCGATTTCACGGACCAGGCGCTGGAAGGGCAATTTGCGGATGAGCAGCTCAGTAGATTTCTGATAGCGGCGGATCTCTCGCAGGGCTACAGTGCCGGGGCGATAACGATGGGGTTTCTTCACTCCCCCAGTCGCAGGCGCGCTCTTCCGAGCAGCTTTAGTGGCCAACTGCTTACGGGGGGCTTTGCCACCGGTGGATTTACGGGCGGTCTGCTTGGTCCTGGCCATTCTCAGCAACCCTCACTCGCAACTCTGAGACAAACCGCACAAAAGAACAAAGTAAGGCAGAGCCCCTCGGCTCCGGCGATATATATAGACCAATCCTCCTTTCTGATTGGTTGTTGACATGGAGCCAGCTATCATTGGACAATTTGAACATTTGAAAAGCCCGCGCTTGTGCAGCCAGTCATCCGACCCGCCCTTCATTACCTCCAGTGTCGCTCCGACAAGATTCGCCCAAACCGGCTTTCAACGGTCAAGTCATTAAACTCGCGCTCTCTGGATGTCCCCATAGTCCGTTTCTTGCGGTTCCTCTCTCTGAAACTCCGCCACCCCCACTTTTTATCTCATCTCTCTCTCTCATTTAAATCGGTGGCTCGTCGTCTCATTATTTCACTTCCAAACGGGCTAAATCTCTGATACCGAACATTATTCCCGCTTCTTCCCTGTACTGTATCTTACATATGAACAACCTGAACGAGCACGAATCCCCGCCAGATAACACTGAAACAACAGGATGTGTCGACTGCATAGAAAGTCTCTTCGTCTGCTAATGTATAGGCTTTTAGAAGGTGACCGTGTCCTACGATTCTGCCTCTCGGACTGAAGCGCTGCCTCCTTATGAAGGAGGGAGCCCTTTACTCTCCTTCGGTCCTGCCTTAAGCTTCAGAGGAGACCACGTATCAGCTGTAATTCTTAAAGATATCTTCTCATACCCCCCCATGTCGTCTCTACAAAAATGAAAAGGCGTGTATGAAATAAGGGACCTCGTGGAGCAAAGCGGGAAATAAATCTCTTTTGCCTTCCCCAAATGACCGGGGGGAGGGGAGGGAAGAAACGGACGCTAATGTTTTTAGCCAGAGTGGACTTCATTGCATTTTACCCATCGATTCTTTGTCGTGACGTTTGCAGGACTATCAGGACGCGGATAAGGCAGCAATAAAGGTCTTCCCGGGAAACCCAAGCTGTTCTTCCTCTCGTTACCCACAAAGCTGACGAAACAGATTTTGGCAAAGAAGAAAGAAAAAAAAGTCGTCCGTAGCCGTTTAACCACAGGGTTTAGTCACCCACCCCCCCCGGCCACCAGTGAAAGAGCATTAATACTTCTCATTCCACGTGATGTACGATTTAGGTCAAGTGAGAAAATAAAATACCCCAAAATTTAAAGTACGCTTAATTTAACACACACACACAGGCGCCGCCGTTTCAGAAACAGACTACTAGCACTTAAGCTCTCATTGTGAAAGTGTGGGTGGCTCTTAAAAGAGCCTTTGTTTTTGAAGATGTTTCAACTTTAAAACGGGATGAAAACTTAGCCCCCGAAACCGTAGAGAGTGCGACCTTGGCGTTTTAGAGCATACACCACGTCCATGGCAGTCACAGTCTTTCGCTTGGCATGTTCAGTGTAAGTGACAGCATCACGGATAACGTTCTCTAGAAACACTTTCAGTACTCCTCGGGTTTCTTCATAAATCAATCCAGAAATACGCTTTACACCACCACGGCGCGCCAAACGACGAATAGCCGGTTTGGTAATACCTTGAATGTTATCACGAAGCACCTTCCGATGGCGCTTAGCGCCCCCCTTTCCCAGCCCCTTACCACCTTTACCACGACCAGACATGATGCTACAACCTTCGAAACACCCTGCTTACCAAACCAGAACAAACAGGCTGTGTTAGTGCGTTGTGCTCTCTGTATATCGTCTGGGCGCCGACCTGTTTGAGAACTGTCAAAGAAAGGGGTGGAGCCTTGGCCCTGTTTTCCACCGCATCCCACCTCCTCCGGTTGCAGCTGCCTGCACGAGGCGTGCTTTAGAAGAAACGAGGCGGGTTATTGAGTTTGCTCTCCGCCCCTCCCCTTCCCGCCCACCCTGCTCTAGTTACATTCCCCGAGATTTGATTTAAAGAAGGAAGATAAAATAGATAGTGTGTCTCAGTATTACAAACGAATCTGTCAAAATTAGATTATCACAATGATCCCTTCTGGCCTTGGAATCTATGAAAAAGTCCTGCTTTCAGTAATTAGGTTTGCAATGCAACCCCGCGGTTTCAGGCAATATCGCCCGTCACTGTGAATTGTGTAAAATAAGAACCACTTTCCAACTGAATTTTTTATTTGTCCTTAGTTTATAATCTTCCTTTCTGGAGGGTCTTCCATCAAGAGGTCATATTTGTGGCCATTTTTTCAAACCCTCCCCTGATTTTCAAGCATTTACAGACGGCATCAAAATCTGACCAATCAGGTTTCCGGACACATCGTCTCTCCCCAGTCTTTTCCAAAGCCTGTTCAGGGAGGGTTAATATGAATGAAAAGTGCACATTTATTTCATCAGAAGATAAAGCAGGACACCGCATTCTTTTCTTCCATTTGTTAAATTTGTTCATTTGGTGGTATGCTCGTTCTTACTGTTCCTTTCACAGTACATGCAATAGTGTGATTAATGCATAAAAACGACTGCAGAACTAATCGCTCACAAAACCAGCCTGCTTGCCCATTGCAGAGAAAGGAACTCATTCCTCTACCTCAGAGGCAGGAATCATTGTTTTATGTTGGGAAGGGGTCAGTTTCTGAATTGCTTATATGCAAACGGGGGCTCGGGGGCAATACTTAGAAAACGATGTTATATGTGCAAACATGGCAACGCAAAGGCTACACTGCATCAATTTAGTACGAACTTTCTTATCTTTGGAAAGCCTGGGTGAATATTATCTGAAGGGGGTTCTCAAAAGCCGTTGAAAGACGTGTCGCCCTTTCTCGTTCCTTATCCTCTACTGTCCTCTGATGGACAGTTTTTTGTTTGTTTGTTTGTTTGTTTGTTTTTTTAAGCCCCGGGAGTTTTAAACGATACAACATTCTGTTGACTTTTCCTATTTACTACTGCTGATTATTTTTAAATAGATACCTTTTGTTCATGTCTCTCAATCTCACAAGAAGATTACGAGTACTCTGAATATCAGGTTATTTCTCCCTGTACAGGCAGAGAGGACTACAACATGCCAGCAGAACTTCAATTGTACAAAGATATGTCTGCAAAGTAGGAGATCTAGCAAATGGGAAACGTGGAGGTTTCCCATATTAGTAATTTGAAATAATCCCAACACTGGCCAAGATTGCATATTGTGCAACTGAAAGTCTGTAACCAGAAATAGGCAGCTAAATACCATGCTTTAAGCAACCTCATGCTAGTACAGCACAAGTTTGCCAGGTCTCAGAGTGGCAGGTAAGACCATATTCTGTTCCTGTGTTTCTCCAAAAGTGAGGTTGTAAGTGAAAGTCAATACCAAAGACTTTACTCTTATTTTTTTCCCCCTTTGTGCACATTTTTCTTGTTTTGTCTTCTAGGAAATGAGATCAGACTTTTGCTATAGTAGCAATAGCAACAAAAACAGATCCAGCCAATCTCAACTAACTTGTCTTTTCCCTAAAGGACAGTAGTTGCCATCTTGTCAAACAAGGTTTACGTTGGTTTGTTTTTGTTTGTGTTTTTCCTTTAAAGACTGGCTACAGATACAGGGAAAGGGAACAAGAAATGTTGTTAAAACGAAAGCCTTACTTAATATTTTACTTTTCAAATACTTTGTTTTTCTTTCTTTTCTGTGTCTTTAATAAAAGGATTTTTAATGGTGTTTGCCATGGTGCTAAGCATTTCTGTGTACCAAACCTGGTTTAAAACTGTTTAATGTTGGACAGTGAATGGGTCTTTGTAGCGGTGTATGCACTCCCTGTCCCATTGCAGCAGGCGATGGGGGTGCTGACACCGCGTAACTGTCTACCCAACTGTTTCAGACCTCACCACGATAAGACACAGTGGTCAGATTCAACACAGCTACGCTTGGGTTCGTGGCTGTGTGGCCAAGCAGCCAGAGTCACTAGCAATGCCTTTGGGGTCAGGGCTGTGTGGCCTAGTAGCCAGAGTCAAAGAAGTGGAGCACCACCCAGGGCTGGGTGGCAGCAGAGGTGGTAGGGGGACCCGGCCCCTCCCTCTCCACTGGGTCCCGCCCAGGGTCCTGTCAGCGGTGAGTGTGGTCACCACCCAGTGAGCGGGGATCCTATTGCAACACACTGATTCTCTTCAGGTGCGAGGTACCACTCACTACACACCTCTAGGCCACTTCCTACTGTGAGTCTCAAAGCCAGGGTCTGTTTGTCATCAGAATCTCTGAGTTCCTTGGTATGGGTAGCTGGTTGGGACTCCAACTCCTGTCAACTGGTTGGGGGCAACCGGTCTCCAGTCTGGGCCTCAAGCTCTCTGGTTCCTGCAATCGGGGGCTGAAGCAGCTCCCAGGCTTGAGCCTCCACCGAGTGTCCTTCCTCCCCGGCTGTCAATCCAGAATGAGGTGGTCTTCTCTCCTTTATACTAGTGCAGCATTTGGAGCATGCCCAGTCTGGTCTAAGGGATGGCACTTCCTCCGCCCATAGTGTGGGATTAACCCTTTACTGCCTAGTGTGGGGTATGCACGCCCCGTCACAGTCTTGTTAATATATTGGACTCTTTGGGTCTATATAGTCCATCTAAATTAATACAACAGGGCATTCTCTGCATATAACATCAACACAAAACCAAGTTATATGCCTTGGATATCTGGATGAGACTGTATAGATATTGCCAGGACCTCAAGAGCCAAATCAAAAAGTAATAGAGACAACAGTCACACTTGCCTAGTTCCTCTGCAAAGGCTGAAAATATTCAAGGTCACTTTGCTGGTTGTGAGGTGAGAGGTTGGGGGAAAAAATGTAACAGTTGGATGTAGGAACTAAACATGGGTACAAATACAAATTTTTGTAGAGTACAGAATATACCTCCAACTTACCCTCTCAAAAGCATTTTCTGCAACTAAGGCTAAAACAGGTTGTGGTTCAGGGTCACCATATTTTACTGCTATTGTATGATATGATTAACTTTGTCAAAGGTTATCAGAGCCAAGAAGGTCTCTGACAAACCCAACTGATTTGGATGCATGATAGAGCTCAAAACCTTCTCCAGTCTCATTCCCAGAACTTTTGCCACTACAGTATTCTGATACCACTATTAATAAAGGAAATTAGCCTGCAGTTGGAACATAGTGTGGCATCTCACCATCTCTTCCTCTTTAGGAATAACTAATATCCGGACTGCCCTCAGCATATGAGGAAGGGTGCCTTCTAGAAATGACTCATTAAACATTTCAATTATCTTGACCGATAGAAGTTCAAAGAAGTGTCTATAGAATTCAGTGGGGAACTTATCTGGGCCTGAGACTTTCCCCACTTTCATATTCTTAATCACCTCACTTAAGTCATCCTCAGGGGAGCATCAAGTTTTACTGGGCTGCAGTAATTTGTGGTAATGTAATATTTTGGAAAAAATCGATCCAAATCGTCTGTGGATGGGTTTGTACAGATCTTTGTAGAAATTAAAGAACTATTTATTAATCTCATTGGGCAATGTATGTAATTTATCATGTTTATCACAGAAGACCATGATTCTACACACAGAAGCCTTTTGTCTTAGTTGATATACCAGCAACTTGCTTGCTTTTTCATCCCATTTCCAGAAATACTATTGAGTCAAAATAGGGTGAGTTCAGGCTGTGCCAAGTGCAGCTCATTGAGTTCATATCTATTATTGATCAGGGATCACAACAAATCTGGAGATGGGGCTATGGCATAAGACAAATCAAGCTCTTTTACTTTTTTTTTTTCAGGCCACTCAAATTTTCTTCATATTTCTTCTTCTTGGCAGTCATTAAATTAATAATTCGATCTCTCAAATAGGCCTTGAGAGTCTCCAACAACATCCTGCTAGAAGATGTTCAGGGTTCGTTTGTCTCCAGGAAAAGGCCAATTCCTTTTTCAATATATATATACATATATATATATAAAATGGGGATCTAATAAAAGCGAAGAATTAAATCTCCATCTACATGTCTGTTTCTTATGCAGTTCTGTTCCTATTTGAAAAGTACTGGGGCACAATTGTTGGATTAAAAGTAATAATTAATAACATTTATGTTGTGGAAATTGTAAGAAAGAATTATTCCAGAACAGACCCTGGATTTGTCCTGACCATTAGAAAGAAATATGTCTCTCAGCCTGCTCTCTCAACCTGCTAAGTTTGTGCTAATTGAAACAGGCCTGTCAGTTTGCAAGGTCTGTGCTAATTGTAGAAAAACATCCAGAGGCAAAGAGTTTATTCTAAAAGTAACAAGATAACAGCTGTCCTTTAGGGCTGGTGCAACTTTGGAGGGGGATTGTAACTCCGACAGGGGGACGACATTGGGAAGAAGAGTCCTGCCACCTAGAGCCTGAGGGCGTGTGGTCACAGCCAGAGTGAGTGTCTGACCAGTAACATCCCTGCAGCACAGCCAGGGCCTGAGAAGGAGGCCTGGCACATGTGAGGAATAGACTGTGAACTTCCCTTACATTCCAGAGACTGCTGTTTGTGATGTCCCCATGCCACACAGCGGGGTTATGTGTTTTACTTTAACCTTTCCCATTTTTCCTTATTTTTTAAAATTGATTGCTGTTAAATAAATTGTATCTGCTTTGAATTGTATGTAATGCTCAGTAGATCAGGGAAGCATCTAGTGCGGAGAGAGAACCCTGGAGTGGGGACACCCTAGCCCCTGTGCTAAGTGACCACTACAGGGTTGGGGAGCCCCCATCCCCCAGGAATCCTGGGCCCAGCCTTGTTGGGGTTACAAGGATTCTGCCACACAGGAGAGTGGAAGGGAAACCCTCGAGGTCAGGCAGGCCTCTGGGTAAAGGGAGTGGGAGAGAGGACTCCTTTTGCTAGCCCATTTCACCAGGGTTATTTATAATCCAGAAAAGTTCCCCATAATAGCAAGACCCACCCCCCCACTTACATACGCAATTCCAGGGCCATTCTACTTTTGGTTGGCTTATGACCCTACAGGCAGATTTATCCATTTAAAGCACTTAATTAAAATCCCCAACAATTACAGTAGGGAGATGGGGTGCTCCATATAAAGAAGTTAAAAAAGTATATTAGCAATGACTAGCTCAGATCCATTTCTGGTGACTTTAAGGATTAAAGATCTCAGACACTACTATTGCCAGTACTGTATGGAAGAGGATTGCTATTCCTCTGGATAGGGATGAGAAGTAGCAAAACATTGCTTTTCCTACCCAGTCATATTCTAATTTAGCAGCCTCATCTGTGGTCAAGTGTATCTTCTGCAAAAGAACTACATTGATCTTTGCTCTCTTTACTAATGAGAATGCTTTTATCCCCCTTTATCCTTTGAATTGGAGTGGTGAATCCCTTTACATTCCAGGAAATAAAATTAAAATTCAGGATCTGTTGGCTGGTTAAGAGTTATTATCATTATTATTATTATTTTAATGTGTGATCTTATGAGGGTAATGAAATGTTTGCATTATTTGCTCTGTTGAATCCCATTCTACTCCCCACACAGAATTCCACAGGGTGGAAAGGAGGGGGAGTATATGGATGAAATGCTTCAGACATTTATTTCATAGTTGTTGGATTACCTTGTCTGATGCTTGCCACTTGCCAGACTTCCAGGGAATAAAGTAGATTCAGGAGAATTGTGGGGAGGCATGAGCATAAGATGCCAGCAAAGGCAGAAGTTTGATGTAAATCACAATCGGATAGGGTATAATTGTCCTGAGTGTTGCTTGTCCAAAGGGCTCTGGGAAGGGGTACAGAGAATGGGTGTCATAAGGGGCTATAGAAGAGGGAACCAGAGAGGGAGAGGGAAGAGCACAAAAAGAGAGGTTAAAACAAAAACATAAAATGCATAATATATACATAACAACTTGACTTTTTGCCAAGTATCACTGGCTGTCCAACTCTATCCTAAGTGGTGTCCCCCCATTCCCCACTTAAAAAGCAAAACAGAATGAAAAAATGCTGTGTATATCTTCCTCCACATTAAGGGAGGAGGTGAATATTATGAGCTTATGCTGTACACATTTTTATACAGCGCAAGACGATACAATTTTGGGTTTACACTCCAGAGTAGGTATGCACCAAAGAGATGGGCAATTCCCCGAACTGAGTCCTCCCTCATAGAGCTGATTGCATGCTGTGTGATTCCACAGCTGGGCATGTCCCTACCTGTGTTTGTGCTGGAAGGGGACTGGAGAGCCTGACACAACAGCACAGCGTGGGGGGAGGGGACCCAGGCTGGTGGACAGGTTGGCCCTAGCACATCAGGTGGCACCCAGAAGGGGGGTCCACCCATCACAATGGGGCCAAAAAATGGTTACTCACTTCTCGTAACTGTTGTTCTTTGAGATGTGTTGTTCATGTCCATTCCAATCATGTGTGTGCGCACGCACGGGCACATTGGCCAGAAGATTTTTCCCCTAGCAACATCCATCGGGTCGGTCTGGGCTCCCCCTGGAGTCATGCCCTCATGGTGCCTAATATATAGCCCTGGTGACCCGCCACCCCTTCAGTTCCTTCTTGCTGGCTACTCCGACAGAAGGACAGGAGGATGGGTATTTTGGAATGGACATGAACAACACATCTCAAAGCACAGCAGTTACGAGAAGTGAGTAACCGTTTTTTCTTCTTCGAGTGCTTGTTCATGTCCATTCCAATCAGGTGACTCCCAAGCCAAATTCAGGAGGAGGGGTCGGGGATGTCCACTGATTGGAGTTCTGCTCTTCCTAAGGCCACATCGTCTCTGGCCTGCCGGGTGATTGCATAGTGTGCAGCAAAAGTGTGTATGGATGACCATGTCGCTGCCCTGCAGATTTTCTGGGTGGGAATTTGAGCCAGGAACGCTGTCAATGAAGCCTGTGCCCTGGTAGAGTGCGCTGTGATCGGAGGTGTGGGAACCCCTGCTAGAGTGTAGCACTCACTGATACAGGCCACGATCCATGATGAAATGCGCTGGGCTGAAACCAGCTGTGCCTGGCAGTAGGTGGCAAGGATGCCGGCGTCTGCCACAGGGTCTCAGTGGAGTCCACAATAGTCTTTATAAGAGTCAAGTCTATACGTGAAGGTCCCGAGGGTGCCAGGATATCCACCATGGGATCCCTTCCCCTACCATGTCCTCAGCCTTGATGTCCAGACCCTGGGCAGCCCTGCATAGCAACTGCTGCATGACTCTGTTGTCCTCTAATGCAGTGGCTATGGCTGTCCCCACCAATGCTTCATCCAGCGATGTGGAGGATGAAGTGTGTGCCGGTAGTGGAAGTTCCATCTACCTCCCTACCGAGGGGTCACGTGACTCCGGGGGGCAGAATCAGAGGTAGTTGCACTGCTGACAGTGCCGGGGCTATGGACTTCAGAACTGGCATAGTCGGTGGCATCAGTCCTACGGAGAGAGCTGCATTGCCATGCTCACAGGTTCCTGCATCAAGGTCGACGTCGACAATGGTGCAGGCATGAGAGATGGGTGCATCGACGTTGTGAAAGGTGATGCCGAGGTTGGAGCTGAGCATGGTGCCGAAGGCAGAGGCATCGGGACCAAGGGTGCCGAGGGTAGATGTGCAGCGGAAGGTGGCATGATGGTGGCGAAGGCCACGGAAGATGTTACTGAGCGAGGACCTTGGGTTCCTGCCTGGTGCTGGTGAAAAGCACAGGGGGTCCAGAAGGGCCACTGAGGTGGGTTGTGCCACTGCAAAGGCCACACCTGGGGCTCTCTTTTGTCTCTACCGGATCTTGATGTGTGACTTCTGCTCCTACCAGAGCGATAGGAGTTGGTCTCTGACTCCGAGGTCTCAGACACTGAAGACCATGGAGGAGCCAATCCTCGGTGCCTTGAACATCGAGAGCTCGGGGAGCAAGTAGGTTCTGTCGGAGCAGGTAGGCTCCGAGGGACATGGCGACATGACATCATAGCTGGCTTCCCCTTCGAATGCACCGGAGGATGTGGGTTCACCGGCACTGAGAGTTCCTCCTTGGCAGGCAAGAACGGTGCTGTCAGGTGGAGGAGGTCCCGAGCAGCCTAGTATGCTTTTGGCGTGGACGGGAGTGCAGCTGCTGTGTAGGCTCTGGTGTTTGAGGCGGGGCCGGACTCAACTGCTGCACGTGGGCAGGAGTCAACACAGCCCCGGAAAGAGATCCTGAGGAGTGGCCCACCTGGGGTGACACATCTCATGGCTTAGCCAGAGGAGAACAATCGTCCAGCTTTTTCTTCTTTTGAGGCACCGGCAAGTGGGAGCAGTGCCTACTGTCAGATGGGCCCCGTGAGGAGCAATGACAGTGCCGAGCGTCTCGGGAAGAATCCTTTCTCAGCACCAAGCTCACCTATGGTGCCGGGGCACTCCACGTAGAGTACTACGCCGTAGGGGTCGGATGTCCCAAGCCCAGGTTAGAGTGGGGGCATAGAGCTGCCTGCATGAGGATCGCTTTGAGCTGCTGTTCCCTTTTCTTAAGAGTTCTCGGACAGAACTCACGGCAGATCTTACAGAGATCTTTCTGATGGGTCTGCCCCAGGCACCGTAGACACGATGAGTGCGGGTCACTCTTGGGCATGCATTTGGCGAAGGCCACACAGTTTTTGAAACCTGGGGACCGTGACATACCACTGCTCTGGGAACCGAAGTGGGTGGAGGGGACCCCCCAACAAACACTATACTAAACTCTAATAACTCTGACAACACTAACAACTAACTATATACAACCGGATAGAGAGTGAACTTGCGGTGCAAGAGCTAAGGGAAGTTCCAGCCATGGTCACTGGCGGTAAGAAGGAACTGAAGGGGTGGTGAGTCAGCAGGGCTATATATTAGATGCCATGAGGTGTGACCCGAATGGATACTGCTAGGGGAAAAATCTTCCAGCCAACGTGCACATGCGCACGCACACACCTGATTGGAATGGACATAAACAAGCACTCAAAGAAGAACTTTTTGTTTCAGAAAGTGGAGGAAGTAACCAGAGAGACAGACATTTTAGCAGCAGAATAAGGTCAATGGACTTAGAAAAGGTAGACTTTAACAAACACAGAGAACTGGTAGGCAAGTTACCATGCGAAGCAAATCTAGGGGAAAAGGGAGTTCAGGAGAGCTAGCCAGTTTCTCAAGGAGACAATATAAAAGATCCAACTGGGAACTATCCCAATGTGAAGTAAAGATGGACAAAATAGTAAGGAGCCAATATGGCTCCATCAGGAGCACTTTAATAACCTGAAAATCAAAAAGGAATCCTAGCAAAAGTGGACACATGGACAAATTACTCAGGAGGAATACAAACGAATAACACAAGCAGGTAGGAAAAAAATCAAAACTGCTAAGGCACAAATTGAATTAGACCTAGCCAGGGACATAAAAGGCAATAAGAAGAGGTTCTTTAAATACATCAGCAGCAAGATAAAGATGTAGGACAGTGTAGTCCTTTACTCAGCAGGACAGGAGAGCTAATAAGTGATTACATCAAGAAAGCTGAGATGTTTAATACCCCTTTTCCTTCAGTCTTCCCTAAAACATTTAATGCTGACCAGATATTCAACACAATTAATATTCACAACAAGGGAGAAGGAATATAAGCCAAAATAGGGAAAAAATAGGTTAAAGAATATAAAGCCCTGGTCTACACTACAGGGTTAGGTTGAATTTAGCTGCATTAGGTCAATTTTATAATAAATGTGTCTACGCAAGCAAACCCATTCCGTCAACCTAAAGGGCTCTTAAAATCAACTTCTGTACTCCTCCCTGGCTAGGGGAGTAGCACTAAAATCGACCTCGCTGGGTCAAATTTGGAGTAGTGCAGACGCAAATCAACATTATTGGCCACCAGGACCTATCCCAGAGTGCTCCAATGTGACTGCTCTGGACAGCACTTTCAACTCCGATGCACTAGCCAGGTACATGGGAAAAGCCCCAGGAACTTTTGAATTTCATTTCCTGTTTGGTCAGCATGGCGAGCTCAGTGGCACAGGTGACCATGCAGTCCCCCCAGAATCGCAAATGAGCTCCAGCATGGAGTGAATGCGAGACACTGAATCTGATTGCTGTATGGGGAGAAGAATCTCTGTAGGCAGAACTTGGCTCAAAAAGAAGAAATGATAATATATATGCCAAAATCGCACAGGGCATGATGGACAGAGGCTACAACAGGGACAAACAGCAGTGCCATATGAAAGTCAAGGAGCTCCCGCAAGCCTACCAAAAGACAAAGGAGGCAAACAGTCACTCTGGGTCAGAGCCCCATACATGCTGCTTCTAAGATCAGCTGCATGGCATTCTAGGGGGGGATCCTACCACTACCGCACCACTGTCCGTGGACACCTGCAAGGGGGGAGTCTCACGCAACACAGAGGAGGATTTTGTAAATGAGGGAGAGGAGGAGAAGGAGAATGCGCAGCAGGCAAGTGGTAAATCCATTCTCCCTGGCAGCCAGGACCTTTTCATCACCTTGGAGCCAATACCCTCCCAAATCAGGATCCCTGACCCTGAAGGCAGAGAAGGCCTCTCTGGTGAGTGCACATTTGTAACTACAGTATAGGGTTTAAAAGCTATAGTGTTTAATGTTTTATTTGCCCTGAAGACTTGGGATGCATTCGTGGCCAGTACAGCTACTGGAAAAGTCTGTTAACGTATCTGGGGATGGAGTGGGAATCCTCCAGGGACATCTCCATGAAGCTCTCCTAGAGGTACTCTGAAAGCCTTTGCAGAAGGTTTCTAGGGAGGGCTGCCTTATTTCGTCCTCCATGATAGGACATTTTACTACGCCAAGCCAGTTGTCTGGAATCATTGCAGCACAAAGCATGGCAGCGAATGGTCCTGGGTTTTGGTCACATTCAAGCAATATTCGGTCTATATCTTTCTGTGTTAGCCTCAGGAGAGTGATATCATTCATGGTCACCAGGTTAAAATAGGGGAATTTTAGTAAGGGAACAGTAAAAGGACCCCGTTCATGCTGGGCTGTTTGCGCTTGGCTAAAAGGGATCATCCCTGAGAATAGCCACGCAGAGGGGTGGGGGAAGGTGTGTGCTGCACATCCACCCAAAAACTACAGCCCCTCCTTGTAAATGTGAAACCCAGCCGGCATTGCTTGCTATGGGAAAGGAGGATACTGCAGTTTGAAAACATTTCCACATGTTATCAAGGCATTAGAAGCCAAACCCGCATACCTTTTGGCTTATCATGGCTGCTTGGAAACCGAATTCTGTTGCCCAGCCATATGTGATGAGTCACCATACCGGCAGGCGCTCAATATAAAAGGCAAAATGTGACTTTGTATCTAAAGCACATGTGCTGTCTGCTGTGAATTGCTTGATTTACTGTGAAAGAGTCTCCCTTTTGTTCTCAGAAATGTATCATCTTAAATTTTACTCTCCCTTTTTATCCCCCCCCCCCCCAGGTGCAAATGTTTCTATGCTCCCCTTTTCATCTCCATCCCTGAGGTTATCGCAGATTAGAAGGCGAAAAAAAACCACACTTGCGATGACATGTTTTCGGAGCTCATGCAGTCTTCCCGCACGGATAGGGCACAGCTTAATGTATGGAGGCATTCAGTGGCAGAGGCCAGGAAAGCATTAAGTGAGTACGATGAGAAGAGGCAGGATGCAATGCTGAGGCTAATGGGGGAGCAAACGGACATGCTCAGGTGTTGGTGGAGCTGCAGGAAAGCCAACAAGAGCACAGGCCGCCGCTACATCCACTGTACAACTGCCTACCCTCCTCCCCAAGTTCCATATTCTCCTCACCCAGACACCCAAGAAGGGGGGGGGGGGGGGGGGGGGGCTCCGGGCACCCAGACACTGCACTGCAGAGGATGGTCCAAGCAACAGAAGGCTGTCATTCAAACAGTTTTGATTTGTAGTGTGGCTACAATAAGAAATGTGGCCTTGTCCTTCCCTCCTACCCTACCCCACGCGGGATGCCTTATCAGTTATCTCCCTTTTTTTTAAATGAATAAAGAAAGAATGCATGGTTTCAAAACAATAGTGACTTTATTTCCTTTGCCAGCTGTGATTGAAGGGGGGGGGGATTGGCTTACAGGGAGTTAAAATCAACAAAGGGGGCGGGTTTGCATCAAGGAGAAACACACACAACTGTCACACTGTAGCCTGGCCATCAAGAAACTGGTTTTCAAAGCCTCTCTGATGCACAGCTTGGCAACCTGTGCTCTTCTAATCACCCTGGTGTCTGGCTGTTCAAAATTGGCAGCCAGGCAATTTGCCTCAACCTCCCACCCCGACATAAATGTCTCCCCCTTACTCTCACAGATATTATGAAGCACACAGCAAGCAGTAACAACACTGGTTGTGCTGAGGTCTAACCTAGTCAGCAAACAGCGCCAGCGAGCTTTTAAATGTCCAAAGGCACATTCTACCACCATTCTGCACTTGCTCAGCCTATAGTTGAACTGCTCCTTACTACTGTGCAGTTTGCCTGTGTATGGCTTCATGAGCCATTAGAGCAAGGAATAGGCTGGGTCTCCAAGGATAACTATTGGCATTTCAACATCCCCAGCAGTAATTTTCTGGTCTGGGAAGTAAGTCCCTTCCTGCAACTGCTCAAACAGCCCAGAGTTCCTAAAGATGCGTGCATCATGCACCTTTCCCAGCCATCCCATGTTGATGTCAGTGAAATGTCTCTTGTGATCCTCCAATGCTTGCAGCACCATTGAGAAGTACCCCTTGCGGTTTATGTACTGGTTAGCAAGGTGGTCCGGTGCCAAGATAGGGATATGTGTTCCGTCTATCGCCCCACCCCAGTTAGGGAACCCCATTGCAGCAAAGCCATCCACTATGACCTGCACATTTCCCAGAGTCACTACCCTTGATAACAGAACGTCAACAATTGCATTGGCTACTTGGATCACAGCAGCCCCTACAGTAGATTTGCCCACTCCAAACTGATTTCTGACTGACCGGTAGCAGTCAGGTGTTACAAACTTTCACAGGGCTATCACCACTCCCTTCTCAACTGTCAGGGCAGCTCTCATCTTGGTATTCCTGCGCTTCAGAGTGGGGGGAAAGCAACTCACAGAGTTCCAGGAAAGTGACTGTATGCATGCAAAAGTTTTGCAGCCATGGGTGATCATCCCATACCTGCAATACTATGCAGTCCCACCAGTCTGTGCTTGTTTGCTGGGCCCAGAATCGGTGTTCCACTGTATCAACCAGCCCCACTGCCGCCATGATGTCCCAATTGCCACAGCCCATGCTTTCAGGAACGTCTGTGTCCATCTCCTCATCACAATCGTCTTCGTGCTGCCATGTCTTAGCCACGTTCTGCACATACTGCAGTATAATGCGAAAGGTGTTTACAATGCTCACAACAGCAGCGGTGAGCTGAGCGGGCTCCATGCTTGCCGTGCTATGGCGTCTGCACTGGTAACCCAGGCAAAAAGGCGCGAAATGATTGTCTGCAGTTGTTTTCACGGAGGGACAGAGGGAGGGAGGGAAGAGTGACTACATGTACCAAACCCACCCATGACAATGTTTTTGCCCCATCAGGCATTGGGAGCTTAACCCATAATTCCAATGGACAACGGAGACTGCGGAAACTGTGGGATAGCTTCCCACAGTGCACCGCTCCATGAGTCGATGCTAGCCACGGTAGTGAGGATGCACTCCATTGACTTAATGCGCTTAGCGGGGATGTACACATTCGACTGTATAAAATCGATTCCTAAAAATTGACTTCTATAAAATTGATCTAATTTCATAGTGTAGACATACCCTTAGATAAGTTAAATGTATTCAAGTCATCAGGGCTTCATGAAATTCATCCTAGAGTACTTCATCAATTAGCTGAAGCAATCTCAGAACATTTAGTAATTATATTCAAAAGCTCATGGAGGATGGGTGCGGTTTCAAAAGACCGTAGAAGGGCAAACTTAGTACAGTAAAAGCTGTGTTATCCGGCACTTTACCAACTGGAAAGCTCTAGAAACCGGCATTTCTGATACCCATTAAAAGTCTGGTTGGGTCCGTGTGGCTCCTGAGAAGCAGTGATATGTCCCTGCTGCTCCTAGGTGGAGGAACAACCGTGGGGGCTCCATGCACTGTTCCCACCCTGCCCTGAGCACTGGCTCCACAGCTCCCATTGGCCGGGAACTGTGGCCAATGGGAGCTGCGGGGACGGTTCCTGCAGGCGCAGGCAGCGTGCGGAGCTGCCTAGTCATGCTTCCACCGAGGAGCAGCAGGGACATGTTGCTGCTTCTGGGGAGCCCGAGTTGAGCACCGCCCAGATCCAGTACCTCAAAACCCTTCTTATGACCCAAGCCCCTGCCCCAAGCCCCCTCCCACACCCAAACTTCCCCCCAGAGCCTGCACCCTGCACCCCCTTCCGCATCCCAACCTCCATCCCTGAGCCCCCTCCCACATCCAAATTCCCACCCTCCATATAACTCTTAGTTAACCGGATTTTTTGACTAACCGGCACTCCCTATTCCCCCAACATGCCCAATAACAAAGCTTTTACTGTACCTGTCTTTAAAAAGGGGAACAAAGAATACCCAAGGAATTATAGACAAGTCATCCAAACTTTGATACCAGAAAAGATAGTGGAACACATTATTAAACAATCAGTTTGTAAGCACCTGGAGGAGAAAATCTTATAAGGAATAGCCAGTATGGATTTGTCAAGAACAAATCATGCCAAAGCAACTCAGTTTCCTTGTTTGACAGGAATGATGGCCTAATGTATAGAGGGCAAGCAGTAAATGTGATCTATCTTGATGTTAGTAAGGCTTCTGACACAGTTCCACATGACATTCTCATAAGCAAACTAGGCAAATGTGAGCTGGATGAATTTTCTATAAGGTGGGTACACAACTGGTTGAAAGACCGTAATTGAAAGAGTAATTATCAATGGTTCAGTGTTAAACTGTGAGGGTGTGTCATGTGCAGTCCCACAGGCGTTAATACGGAGTCTGGTAATATTCAGTGTTTTCATTAATGACTTGGATAATAGAATAGAGAATATGTGTATACAATTTGCAGATGACACCAAGTTTGAAGGGGTTGCAAGTGCTTTGGAGAACAGGATTAGAATTCCAAATCACTTTGAGAAACTGGAGAATTGGTCTGAAGTCAACAAGATGAAATTCAATAAAAATAATTGCAAAATACTATATTTAGTAAGGAAAAATCAAATGCACAACTACAAAATGGAGAATAACTGGCTAGGTGGTAGTCCTGATGAAAATGATCTGTGGGTTATAGTGGATCACAAATTGAATATGAGTCAACAATGTGATGTAGTTGATACAAATGCTAATATCCTTCTGGGTGGTATTAAGAGGAGTGTCTTATATAAGGCATGGGAGGTAATTGTCCTGCTCCTCTTTGCACCGATGAGGCCCCATCTGAAGTACTGTGTCCAATTCTGGGCACCACTCATTAGGACTGATGTGAACAAACTGGAGAGATTCTGGGGGGTTTTGGGGGGGGGAGAAAAAAGGGTTTAGGAATCTTGACCTATAAGGAAAGGTTAAAAACAAATGTAAGCGGGGAATGGTCCCGCTATTGTGGGGAACTTTCCTGGCTTCTGCACTACCCTGGTGAAGTGGGCTAGCGAAAGGATCTGAGTCCTCGCTCCGACTTCCTTTACCCAGAGGCCTCCCTGCCCTTGAGGACTCCCCTTCCACTCTCCTGTCTGGCAGAGTCCTCGTAAACCCCGACAAGGCTGGGCCCAGGATTCCTGGGGGGCTCGACCCCCAACCCTGCTGTGGTCACCCAGGACAGGGGCTAGGGTGTCTCCACTCCGGGATACTCTCTCTGCACTGGGCACCTCCCTGACCCACTGATCATTTCATACAATTTAAAGCAAATACAAGTTGTTTAATTAACAATTAATTTTAAAAAAGAATAAGGAAAAATGGGAAAGGTTAAAGGAAACACATCACCCTGCTCTGTGGCAGGGAACATCACAAACAGTGTCTCTGGAACGTCAGGGCAGGTCACAGTCTGTTCCTTGTAGGTCCCAGGCTCCTTCTCAGGCCCTGGCTGTGCTGCAGAGACGCTGCAGGTTGGACACTTCCTCTGGCGGTGGCCACATGCTCTCAGGCTCTAGGTGGCATGACCCTTTTTCCCAGCGTTGCCTCCGCCCTGACAGGGTTAAGATCCCCCTCCAAGTATGGCCTGCAGAGCCTCTTGGCTGAGGTGTCTCCCTGCACTGGGCCCACTGCCCAGCAGGGCCGGCTTTAGGCCGATTCGGCCGATTCCCCTGAATGGGGCCCCGCGCCTAGAGGGCCCCGCGCAACTGTCCATCCGGCCCACGGCCCATTTACCCCTCCTCCCCTGAACGCTCCACCCACCTTCTCCTCCCCGCAAATCAGATGTTCGCAGGAGGTAAGCAGGGGGGTGGAGGAGAGTTCCAGGGGGGCTCAGTGCGGCCCAGGTCGAGCGCGCGGCTCCCTCCGGTCTGGCCCCGGCCGAACACCCCCAGCCCGGTCCCGGCCAAGTGGCTCTGGCCCGGTCTGGCTCGGGCCCCGCAGCGCCGGTCTCGGTCCCGGCTGAGCGGCTCCGGCCCGGACCCAGAACCGGCCCAGAGGCTCCGGCCTGGCTCAGTTCGGGCCCTGGCCCAGACGTGGACCCGGCCGAGCAGCTCTGGCCCGGCTCAGCTCGGGCCCTGCGGCGCCGGCCCCAGCCAAGTGGCGCCGGCCCGGCCCGAGAGGCTCCGGCCTGGCCCCGCGGCCCCGGGCCCGGCCCGGACGTGGACCTGGCCGAGCGGCTCTGGCCCAGCTCAGCTCGGGCCCTGCGGTGCCGGTGCCAGCGCGGACAGAGAGGCTCCGGCCTGGCCCTGGCCCAGCGGCTCCGGCCCAGGCCCAGAGCGAGCAGACCCGGCCCAGGCCCAGACCCGGACCCGGCCCTGGACCCAGCCCGGACCGAGCAGACCCGGCCCAGACCCGGACCCGGCCGAGCGGCTCCAGGCAGCGCGGTTAGGGGGCAGGGAGCAGGTGTTGGAAGAGGACAGGGGAGTTCGGAGGGTTGTGGGGGGGTGGATAGGGGTTGGGGCGGTCAGAGGGCAGGGAACAGGGGGATTGAATGGGGGCAAGGGTCCTGGGGGCCAGTCAGGAAGGAGCAGGGGTTGGGTTGGGCGGTGGGGGGCAGTCAGGGGACAGAGAGAAGGGGTGGTTGGATGGGGCAGGGGTCCCAGTGGGCCATCAGGAATGAGAGGAAGGGTTGGATGGGGTGGCAGGGGACAGTAGGGGACAGGGAAGGAGGGTAGATGGGGCAGGGGTCCCGGGGTGTGTGTCAATAACTTTAGGTAGGCTTAGCATGCAT
Organism: Trachemys scripta elegans; assembly: GCF_013100865.1. NCBI lineage: Eukaryota > Metazoa > Chordata > Testudines > Emydidae > Trachemys > Trachemys scripta. The sequence continues at coordinate 85,665,662 of NC_048298.1, read as the reverse complement.
CCACATACATTACGCAATGTATGTAATATATAATTTTATTATTTATATAGTTATGGAAAGTAAATAATACATGGAAGAAATGAAAGGTGTTTTTTACGTGTTTTTTTTTTAAAAAGTAATCCCTGTCGGGGCCCCGCCAAAAATGTTCGAATTGGGCCCCGCACTTCCTAAAGCCGGCCCTGCTGCCCAGGGTCCCCCTCGCTCTCCCCAGCTGCTCACCGCACCCAGCTCCGGACTGCTCCAGCTCCAGCTCCAGCTCCAGCTCCAGCTCCACACTGCCTCAGCACGGCTGCTGCTGCTGCTCTGCCTCCAGCTCCCTGGGCTGCTTCTCTGGCCCCTCTGGCTCCGGTTGCTGCAGCTCTGCTCCCAGGGCAGCTCTGCTCTCTCTGGGCTGTGCTCTGGCTTTGGGGCTGCAGCTCTGCTTCCAGCAACTTAGCTCGGGCCCCTGCTCTCTCCTTAGCTCGGCCCCACTCTGTCTGAGCCAGGCAATTCCAGTTCACACGGAGGACGGGACCCCCCGGCCTCCTGACTCCCTGATTAGCCTGCCCGCCCTGTCAATCAGGCTGATCTGGAGCATTGGCCTCTCCCCATTGTTCCTGGGGACTGTTAGTCTCAGGGTCCTGATTTGCCATCGACCCTTCCCCTTTTAGTGCTGGGAGCTAGCAACCAAAACACCCCACTGAATGTTAGTAAGGGGGCAACAGTCCCCTTACACAAACAAACAAAAAAAGCTGGCATATTTCTTTTTGCGAAAAGGAGACTGATAGGTGATCTGATCACAGTCTTCAAATATATTAAGGGCTGTTATACAGAGAACTGTGATCAATTGTTGTCCAGTGCCACTGGACATAGAACAAGAAGTAATGGGCTTAATCTGCAGCAAGGGAAATTTAGATTAGATATTAGGGAAAACTTTACAATTATAAGGGTAATTAAACCCTGGAATAGCTTTCTAAGGATGGTTATGGGCATCGGTGCCAACTGGCAAATAGTTCACTGTCATGTAACAACAACTTCTATCAGGACTCACAAACGCACTACACTTATCGCATTGCTAATGTTGTGTAATATATCAAATAAAATCTTATAATCACTGGGAGAGGTATGTGTAGACATCAGTCAAGAAGTTGTATGCACGTACTAAAAATATGTTTATATTATGTAACCAGGCAAAGTTGATAAACAATTTCCCCCCAGTCAAAGGAATATTGATTTAACTGTCTGCCTAGATCTGTGATGCAGAGTAAACAGGATAAGACAAACACAATGGGAGTTCATTTGCATCTGAAGTCAATGGGAAAAGCAAATTAATAAGTGGATGAGAAAAGCAACATGGCACCAGCATGCTAGAGAACAAACAGCAGGGACACATTTTAAAGGTTCACTTCACTTGACCATAAGAAGGAGGCAAAAAGATATTTTTGGTAACCATTACTGTGGAAGAAAAAAGGAGAGTGCTTTCTGCATCCATTAAAGCTGGATCCTGGGGCTGGGGGCTGGTGACACTGAGAGGTTGCTTTTGGTGAGAAGCTTAATTTAGACAAAGATTTTAGCCAGCAAAAATTATGTTTAGTCTCTTAGAAATTTGTTATACTTTTGCTTTCTTTGTAGCCATATCTGTTTCCAATATCCTTACTCAGTAACAATTCTCTATCTTTGTTAATGAACTTCTTTTTGTTTTATCAAGTAGATCTCTTTAATGTAATATTAAGCAAGGTGTGAATTCTTAGTTTAATCAAACAAGCTGGTGTGTATATGGTCTCTTTGGAGATCGTGAACTTACTAGTAATTATTTCTGTGAGTGTCCAGTAACATGGGGTGGATACTCCAGGGGAGCCCTCTTCCAGGGGGCTTTGGAACTGAGGTATGCCAAGTGTTACCTGCAAGACAAAATAAAGGCTAACAGAGCTTTGGAGGAGATTGTTTGGGTAGCTAAGCAATTGTGAGTGTTAGAGAACCGATACACAGTTTAACCCAAGCAAGTCTAGGTAACAAGGTGACCCATAGTTCTGGGCATGCCAAGAAAGCATCACACATTGTTGTACTTAAAGTACTGCACAGGATCTTTTCAGGGGGAATAAGACAAAACGCCACATTTATTAGTAATACATGTATTCATTAACACTGTATCATATGCATATAATATATTACACTTACACTCACACACACACACACAAACACACTCCGTCTTGTTGTTACCAATTAGTTGCTCCCCTTAACTTCACTGGCCAGGTGAGTTAGATGGGTGGAGCCGGGCTTCTGCCGATCCGGATCGATGCTCCCATGTTGACAAGACAAGACATGGGGTCCTCTGCAAGACACCTCACTTTTATAGCAGCTTTCCTCTTATGCAAATCTATACCAGATTCAAACTCTGTGTCTGTGTCCATTGGTCCTTTGTGCTGCTTTCTTTTGAGTGTTGTCCCAATGCTGCAAAGAGGGTGTTTCCAAAAGAAGGTGCTTGCTTCTAACCCCCGAGGCCGTCGGTATGTCTGGTTGTCTTTAATGAGCCCACTTGACATGTTTTATTGTCCTTGGGTCTGGCTCCCAGCCCCTCTCCAACAGTTGAGGCTGTCTGGAGGTGCTGCCTTCCATGCCTTGCTCATCCACACCTCATTCATTCAACAGGACAATTGATTAAGAGTGAGGGGGGAGAGCTCTTGTTCTACTGCTAGCAAAAAGAATTTTTTCTTTTATCTTATTCTATCCTTAGGGGCTATAATATTATACCAAGGGCAATGCAAAGTTTCTAAATGAGGCTTTGATACAAAGTCCCATGAAAACAGAGGTCACACGTGGGTAGACCCACCACAAGGTTATATGAAGAGGTACAATGTAAAGTCATATGACAATTATCAGAGATTTATCTACAACATCAGTGGAGGTTTTTAAGAAGTGGGTTGAACAAACACCTGTCAAGGATGGTTTAGGTTTACTTGGTCCCGCCTCATTGCCAGGGGCTGGACTTGATGACTTCTCAAGTTCCCTTCCTATGATTCTATAAACAAAACTATAATTCTATAGACAAAACTAAACCAGCTGTAAATTGCAGAGGAGATGAACCAGGAAGACCCACCATCCAGGCTGGGAACTTCACCAATGCCCATTATTTAAATTACGTTTTTAACAAGAAGCCTATCATTCCCAGATCACAAAGTAGTAACAACATCATAAGGAGGTGAAAGGTAGCACACACTCCACAAACATGATATTTTTTAACCGGGTCTGACAAGGATATGCTTTGTGTTTTCCCCTAATTGTAATCTTTTCAGTTTGCCAAACTGAACACCAGAGTACTGATAATACAGCTTGATGAACTGCGTGAGACATTGAATGTTGTGGGGATTATTTTCCCTGAGCTGCATGCCACGCTCCCTTTGATTTACATCCAAATGTTCAGTTTCCCTCCCCATATTAATTGAATATATTACTGACAGGAGAGAATTCTAACTTCTTTCACAGATTGTAAAGTTCTGTACCAAACAACATAACAAACAATCCAATTCAGTTAGTGACTCTTCTGTATATTTCATACTCCATATATATATATTCAGGGTCTGAGCTTATACTGGGTGTTAGGGGCAGGAAAGGGACTGAAGAAGTTGGGGCGGGGTGGGGGGACTCAAGAGGAGGGAGTCAGGGCAACAGGGGGAAAGAGGTTGGGGAAGTAGAGGAGGGAGTAAAGGGAGTGGGAGTGGACGGAGAACATGGGGGTAAGAGGAAGGCGGGAGAAGTGGGGAAGGGACATACAGGATCAGGGTGGGAGGGAGGGAGGAATAAGAAGATCATAGGAAGTGTAGAAATCACTGGTCCATGTAACTTAGCATCCCATGTTGGTCCTCTCCTCTGCTCCATTGGCCCACTGGGGGTACAACTACATCCGTTAGCTCCTGTGCACCTTTCTACAACATCTTTCAGGGAGAAGTGACATCTCTTGCATTTCCAGCACTTGGAATGTCAGGATACTGTATCAGGCTATGAGGACCCCCAGTGGAAAGACATGGTGACACAGACGGGTCTCCCGTCCATTGGCATCAGTTTTAAAAATTGGAATTGGGGCCTTCATGTTCCTAATGAGCAACATGGAGCTGCACAGCCCCCTGGTGATCTCTTTGGTGTACATCTGTTCAGAGCTAAACACGTAGACCTTGCATAATCAAACAGATGGTTCACATTGATCTAGCCAATTAGGCATGTTGCCAAATGTTTCATTAATTCCCCAACACAAATACAGGAGCAAAGGCACTTAATATGACTAATACACAAGTTTAAATAATGTTTTTCACAATCATTTCACCCTTATGAGATCAGTTTGGGATGAGGGGTTCCCTTAACTCCCCTGCTGGAGCACTTCACAGTCATCCATTTGGTGAGAACTGATATTCCCAAAAGTTAATAAAGTATAAGCTTAGGTTAGAAGAAAGAAACCAAATACGAAAGTTAGTCAGTCACAGTAACTGGATAAATTCATATATGCAAGTAGGGCAAACATAACAATTGGGAAGCAAACTTGCCAAATAGAATAGATATTCAGTTCACTGCTGACTATTTAAAAAAATCTTCCTGCCTTTTGGTAGAAAGGGCAGGAAACTACACCTGAAGAGGGGGAAGAAGGGCAGCCAAGATGGATTCCCAGTCATTGTTTAGGCATTTCAAGATGGTGCACCTATGATGTTAAGCACCAAAGATTTTCCCCTACAAAGGGGTACCAGGGCTACGCTAGTGACTAGAGACACCAGTTGAACAAGGTGTATGCCCAGGAAGGAAAGTACAGGAAGCAACCAGAACTTTTCTAAGGAAGACCCAGGTAGATACCCCTCTCTAGTAGGGATGGAGAAGAAGGTAAGGGTGTAGAGTGCGCCAGATACATGGCTCTGAGCAAGGCTCACAGAGGGCACAGACAGCCACAGGCAGGTTTGCAGGGCTTCAGGCAAAGAAGGAAGCGCTGGCACATGTTGACCGCTAGCCCAGCTCATGGGGTTCAGGGAAGTGCTGGGACCTCCCCTCCCAGATTGCAGCTCCAAGACTCTGGCAGGGAAGGGATGTGGGGGCGCCCGTCTGTTACCTCCTGTACAGGCAGTAGGTCCACCACTGCTGCAGAGCCACACCACGTTGCTGTACCAGGCATGGATGAAACAATAGGCTGTGGCTGCTGGGTCTCTGCTCTGAGATCGCCAAGTGTTGGGGGGGAAGAGGGTGGATGAGCCCCCTGGCCCTCCCACCTCTGTTGTGTCCCTGGACAGGTTGTGATATATAAGGGGTAGTGGTGGGTGCAGAGATAAAGATCAGATGGAGCGGAGCATTTGGGAGCACGGAGGTGCCTGGATTTGGGCAAAAGGGTGTGGACCTGTGTGTCAGGATGCTGCCCAAGGAAACTGTGTTATATGGAATGTGTGGGAGGGTGGTGTTTGGGACTCTGGCAGGTGGCAGGGTCATTTGGGTTGCTCGGTAAAGAGTTGTATCACATGGGGGATTTAAACATAGAGGGAGATGCCGCAGGGCAAAGTAGTTTAACAGTATGCATGCGGGCTCTCATACCCATAGCAATGAGCAGCATGAAGTTTACATGTATTAAGTAAAGCATAAATAGTGCTTCCCAGGATCAATTGGATCTTTGCATATATTCTTTTGGTATTTTTTCCCAGAGCAAAAAAGGCGAGGACAAACATTGAAATACAAGTCAACATGTTATGCTGTTTAAATACTCAATATTTTGGTCAATCTCGGCCTAGAGTTGGATGCCTTGCAGAATTTTATCTTTATAGGGAAGCTGAGTGAACCAGACTGGTAATACCAGGTCACTGGCAAACACTGCAGTATTTTAGATCCACTAGGTTCTGCTGAACCTTTTCATTGACTGAAATCTTAACATTTTCCAGAAGGCTGGAAGGTGGCAGGATCTTATTTTAAACAGAGACAGAATGTAATGGGGAGAGGATTTGAGGGGGAAGAGGGGAGGGAGAGAGGAAACATGACAGAATAGAGTTAGAGAAACTATTTTTTTTCCAGTTACCTACTGTAACCGGAGTCCCAGGGGGACCATCTGAGGTCACTCAATTAGGGTGAACTGCAAAGAATGGGGCAGACAATCCCCAAAGCTGGTGGATATTTTCAATACTTAGATTTACCAAGCCAGCACAAAACAGCTTCTTTATTACCTCACTGGTTGCCCAGAAGCCAACAACACAGTTCCCTTAAAATAACCCAGCCTCAGGCCTCCACCTAGTTACCCGAGTCAGATATGATGAGGACTAATGAAAATCTTATTTCATCATATAAAATAAAAGGTTCTACCGATCCCAAGATTGGACACATTGCCTCCCAGGTTAAGGAATATTCCAGACCAGATCTTACCCAAAGACACTCTTACAGCCAATTATTAACAAAACCAAAATTTATTTAAAAAGAAAAAAGAGAGAGTATGGTTAAAAGATCAATATACATACAGACATGAGTTCAATTCTTGAGGTTCAGATACATAGCAGAGATGGTGTGCTTTGTAATTGCAAAGAGTTCTTTTAGAATTTAGTCCATAGGTTATAGTCCAATGTCCAATATTATATTCAGGGTGTTTCCAGCTGAACTGGGACCTCAATTTTGCAACTCAAAATTTCCTTCAGGATATATTGTAGATCCTTAATGATGCGCTGGAGAGGTTTTAGTTGGGAGCTGTAGGTGATGGCTAGTGGCGCTCTGTGCATGGGTATTGCAGTTTTAAGAACGCTTGATAGAGATTCTGCAGGTGTTTGTCTCTGTCTGAGGGATCGGAGCAAACGATCAGTTTGTAAGCACCTGGAGGAGAATAGTCTTATAAGGAATAGCCAGTATGGATTTGTCAATATCCACCTGATGAAGTAAAGAAACAGATTGACAGAGCCAGAAGGGTACTGAGAAGTCACCTACTACAAGACAGGCCCAACAAAGAAAGTAACAGAACGCCACTAGCAGTCACCTACAGCCCCCAACTAAAACCTCTACAGCACATCATCAAGGATCTACAACCTTTCCTGAAGGACAATCCCTCACTCTCACAGACCTTGGGAGACAGGCCAGTCCTCACCTACAGACAGCACCCCAACCTGAAACAAATACTCACCAGCAACTACACACCACACAACAAAAACACCAACCCAGGAACCAAACCCTGCTACAAACCCCAGTGCCAACTCTGTCCACATATCTATTCAAGGGACACCATCATAGGGCCTAACCACATCAGCCACACCATCTGGGGCTCGTTCACCTGCACATCTACCAATGTGATATATGCCATCATGTGCCAGCAAAGCCCCTCTGCCATGTACATTGGCCAAACCAGACAGTCTCTACGCAAAAGAATAACAGACACAAATCTGACATCAGGAATCATAACATTCAAAAACCAGTAGGAGAACCCTTCAATCTCTCTGGTCACTCAATAACAGACCTCAAAGTGGCAATTCTTCAACAAAAAAACTTCAACAACAGACTTCAACGTGAAACTGCAGAACTGGAATTAATTTGCAATTAATTTGCAATCTGGATACCATCAGATTAGGCCTGAATAAAGACTGGGAGTGGTTGGGTCATTACAAAACATAAACTTAATTTCCCCATTACTAATTTCTCCCTACTGTTACTCACACCTTCTTGTCAACTGTCTGTAATGGGCCACTCTCTTACCACTTCAAAGGTTATTTTTCCTCCCTTGGTATCCTGCTGTTAATTGATTTATCTCGCTAGACTGACCTCACACTTGGTAAAGGAACCCCCATCCTTTCATGTATTTATACCTGCTCCTGTATTTTTCACTTCATGCATCTGGTGAAGTGGGCTCTAGCCCACCAAAGCTTATGCCCAAATAAATTTGTTAGTCTCTAAGGCCTGGTCTACACTACAGGGTTAGGTCAAATTTAGCCGAGTTAGGTCTATTTAAAAATGAATGCGTCCACCACAACCAACACCGTTTCCGTCCCTGAGGTTATTGCAGATTAGAAGGCAAAAAAAATGCACTCACAATGACATGATTTCTGAGCTCATGCAGTCCTTCCGCACTGATAGGGCACAGCTTAATGCATGGAGACATTCAGTGGCAGAGGCCAGGAAAGAATTAAGTGAGCGCGAAGAGCGGAGGCAGGATGTGAGGCTAATGGGGGAGGAAACGCACATGATGAAGCATCTGTTGGAGCTGCAGGAAAGCCAACAAGAGCACAGACCCCCACTGCATCCACTGTATAACCGCTTACCTTCCTCCCCATGTTCCATAGCATCCTCACCCAGATGACCAAGAATGCGGGGTTTGGGGGGAGGAAGGGGGGGGAAGGTTCCGGGCACCCAGCCACTCCACTGCACAGGATGGCCCAAGCAACAGAAGGCTGTCATTCAAACAGTTTGATTTTTAGTGTGGCTACAATAAGCAATGTGGCCTTGTCCCTTCCCTCCTCCCCCACCCCACCCGGGCTACCTTGTCCGTTATCTCTTTTTTTTTTTAATTAATAAAGAAAGAATGCACGGTTTCAAAACAATAGTTACCTTATTTCGAAGGGGGGAGGGTGGTTGGCTTACAGGGAATTAAAATCAACAAAGGGGGTGGGTTTTCATCAAGGAGAAACACACACAACTGTCACATCGCAGCCTGGCCAGTCATGAAACTGGTTTTCAAAGCCTCTCTGATGTGCAGCGCGCCTTGCGGTACTCTTCTAATCGCCCTGGTGTCTGGCGCGAAACGATTGTCTGCCGTTGCTTTCACGGAGGGCGGGGCGACTGACGATATGTACCCAAAACCACCCGGGACAATGGGAGCTTAACCCAGAATTCCAATGGGCAGTGGAGACTGCGGGAACTGCGGGATAGCTACCCACTGTGCAACGCTCCGTAGGTCGATGCTAGCCACGGTGGTGAGAAGGCACTCCACTGACTTAGTGCCCTTAGTATGGACATATGCAATCAACTGTATAAAATCTATTTCTAAAAATTGACTTCTATAATATCAACCTAATTTCATAATGTAGAAATACCCTAAGGTGCCACAAGGACTCCTCATTGTTTTTGCTGAAACAGATTAACACGGCTGCCACTCTGAAAGCTGTCACCATATATATGTGAATACACAAAAAACATAAATATAGTCTCCCCATATGTCTTTAAGGGTTGAATTTGAGTCATTCATCCTGCAGGATGTTTAACCCTTGCTGGTCAGGCGTCAAAATATCTGATACCAACCTTCCGTTCTCCTATCACACTCTGACTCCTTTATGGAGATCCTATACACATAGAGTAATCAACCCTTGTCCTAACAGAACCTATATCCTCTACTCCTACAATATTTCCATCATATCTTCCTACATCACAAACACCTGATATTGAAAAAGAAAAAAAAACACAAACAAAAAATAGCCATAGTGTAGTCCAGTCAGTTCAGAATATGAGAGCTGTTAATCTTTCCACATATGTTCCAACTCCCAAGCAAATAAAAGGAAATTAATGTCAATGGGAGTAAACAATAACCTGTGTCTATACCCAAGCACCAAAGAAACCACTTGTTGCTGTCTGGGGTGCAAGAGTGACAAAATTGAAGCTCGGATGAAAGGGTGGCCCTTCTCCCGCCATGCTTTTCAGTGGCAATACACAAATTAGGGAAGAAAGTGAGTGAAAAATCACTTTTCCCCCTTGTTTATTTTTGTTTTGTTTGTTTATTTTTGTTTATTCATCATCAGGTTTTGTTGTTGTTGTTGTTGTTGTTGTTTTTTTAATCTTTTCCAATAGTCTGCTGGAAACAAACTTAAAGGTGTAATGTAAGCAACTTTGACAGACCCATGCAGGGCAAGAATTGGTTGGTTTTGCTAGCTGTTCCCTCTGGAGGCTTGCACTACTAACAAAGCTCCATTGCTATACCTCAGGGGGCCTTAAGAGCTAGTTCCATTCAAATCATCTGTTCCAGATTTCTTCAGCTTACTTCAGACAGACCTAAATCAAATTATTGGAGACCTTTGTCCCCAGAATTCGGAGCACAAATAACTGGCATGGGAAATGGATTATATATATTTTTCTTGATTAATAATTTTAACATATTTGTCTTCAACATCCATCTTCTCCATTTATCTCCTTCATCCATATCTCACATGTTTTGCTTCAGTTTTACAACCAATCTTCTAAAACACATCCTTACAGGCTCTTTTCTGGGTGATATTTGCCTTGATCATGCATTACAGAGCTTACATTTATCCCAGTCACTGATCAATTTTTTTTAGGGCTGTCAATTAATCACAGTTAACTCAAGCGATTAACTCAAAACAATTAATTGCAATACTCTTAAACAGTAGAATACAAATTTAAATGTATTAAATATTTTTGAATGTTTTTCTACATTTTCAAATATTTCGATTTCTATTACAACACAGAATACAAAGTGTACAGTGCTCACTTTATATTATTATTTTTATTACAAATATTTGCAATGTAAAAATGATAAACAAAAGAAATAGTATTTTTCAATTCATCTCATACAAGTACTGTAGTGCAATCTCTTTTTTGTGAAAGTTTAACTTACAAATGTAGATTTGTTTTTGTTACACAACTGCACTCAAAAACAAAACAATGTAAAACTTTAAAGCCTACAAGTCCACTCAGTCCTACTTCTTATTCAGCCAATCGCTAAGACAAACAAGTTTGTTTTCATTTATGGGAGATACTGCTACCTGCTTCTTATTTACAATGTCACCTGAAATTGAGAACAGGCATTCCCATGGCACTTTTGTAGCCGGCATTGCAAGGTATTTACGTGACAGATATACTAAACATTTGTATGCCCATTCATGCTTCGGCCACCATTCCAGAGGACACGCTTCCATGCTGATGATGCTCGTTAAAAAAAATAATGCATGAATTAAATTTGTGACTGAACTCTTTGGGGGAGAATTGTATGTCTCCTGATCTGTTTTACCCACATTCTGCCATATATTTCATATTATAGCAGTCTCAGATGATGACCCAGCACATGTTCGTTTTAAGAACACTTCCATAGCAGTTTTGACAAAATGCAAAGAAGTTACCAATGTGATATTTCTAAAAATAGCTACAGCACTAGACCCAAGGTTTAAGAATCTGAAGTGCGGTCCAAAATCTGAGAGGGACAAAGTGTGGAGCATGCTTTCAGAAGTTTTAAAAGAGCAACACTCAGATGTAGAAACTACAGAACCCAAACCACCAAAAAAAATCAACCTTCTGCTGGTGGCATCTGACTCAGATGATGAAAATGAACATGCGTCATCGGTCCGTTCTGCTTTGGATCGTTATCGAGCAGAACCCATCATCAGCATGGACACATATTCTCTGAAATGGTGATTGAAGCATGAAGGGACATGTGACTCTTTAACACATCTGGCACGTAAATATCTTGAGACGCTGGCTACAACAGTGCCATGAGAACCCCTGTTCTCACTTTCAGGTGATATTGTAAACAAGAAGCTGGCAGCAATATCTCCTGCAAATGCAAACAAACTTGTTTGCCTGAGCGATTGGCTTAAGTAGGACTGAGTGGACTTGTAGTCTGTAAAGTTTTACATTGTTTTATTTTTGAGTGCAGTTATTTTTTGTACATAATTCTACATTTGTAAGTTAAACTTTCATGATAAAGAGATTGTACTATAGTACTTGTATTAGGTGAACTGAAAAAATACTATTTCTTTTTTTTTTTACAATGCAAATATTTCTAAATAAAATAAATATAAAGTGAGCACTTAACACTTTGTATTCTGTGTTGTATTGAAATCAATATATTTGAAAATGTAGAAAACATCCACAAATATTTAAATAAATGGTATCCTATTATTGTTTAACAGCGCAATTAATCGCTATTAATTTTTTTTAATTGTGTGATTAATCGCGATTACTTTTTTTAATCACTTGACAGCCCTAAATTTTTACATTCAAATAGAGCAGAATAAAATCAGGATTACATATGAAACAAAGAAGGTGAAGGTTTCACTATTTATCTTTACAGCTTCCATTTACTCTTTCTATCAATATCCTCTTTATAGTAAAATGATTTTCTTGCTTATACATTTTTTTAAAATAACAAAGGTGTTGTTTTAGGAAGTGATTAAAAGAGAGAAATTACTTTTCTCACTTTAAATTGACATTTCTTTAGGGTACATCTATTATTTCTAACTGTTTTAGAGCCCTATCCATAATATAATGTGAATGTGGTGAGGTGAACCTTACTTTTCTAAAACAATAAATGGACATTCTGCATAGTAGACATTTGCTTGTCACCAGTTACAATCTAGTCAAATATTATTCTGTATCTTTAAGTTTGTTTATCGTATTACCACATTTTCAAGATGGTTGCTGCCCAGCACTTTAGGAGCTGATTGTGGCCTAGTTCTCACTGATTAAAATCAAGATAATCAAAAGCAACTTCTGGCTACTGTTACCGGAAAGTAAGAGAGGTTGCAATTCCTCACATTTTGTTGTGCCTGTATCATAGGATAGTGATAATTCAGCCATTGTTTTTTTAATTTTTAATTTACTCTGCCAAGAGTAGAGGTTCTGTTACATCTTGAGAAAAATGAATGACCAAACAAACACAAAACTAAATCACTTTTAATTACTGCCACAGAAAAGATTAAAGTTCTCTCAAGCATTTTATTTTCTCCTGAAAAGGGTGGCATATAACATGAAGACAAAATATAATACAGATAAAAGTAGATAACTTGAAAAATGAATTATTTTAATTTATAAAAGCTAGTTTTGCATAGTACTGTAGTAAATTTACATAGAAAAATTGACTTTTTTCATATTAATTATTAGTATTGCTATAAAATTGTTTCTGTCTTGCTATAAATCTTAATGAATGCTGATATAAAAGCATACATCTATCTTTTCTTTCAGACTAAAACAATGCATACATTTCATTAGTTGTCAATTTTGCTAAAGTATTTAACGAAAAGAAGTTATTTTATTTTATTAGGAACAATTACTTCAGAGAGCATCAAATGACCTTTCTGCTCCATTTGAACACCTAGCCAGATACAGTGAGACAATTACTTCCATATACATGTCTGGAAATGTAACATCATTCTACAAGTCTTTAATCAGATCCCTGTGGTACTGCATGGGGGTCTATTTAAGCAGAATTTAGTATTTTTAGGAGATAAAGGATTTGGATAAGGGAGGCAGTTCTTAATCCATACTCCCAGTTCTGGAATGAGATTGTGTTACTTCCTTCTTTTCAAAATCAATTTATATTGACAACATACATTCAAACAACTGGCTTTATACCCTGAATTGGAGAAAACCCTCTAAAGAACAACATTTCATTGTAGTTGTGGTTTTATTACCAACGGTAAAGTTTTAATTTACAGCGAAAAACAAAAGTTTCCCTCTTCAGAGGTCTCTCCAGCTCTAAGTATCAGGGTTTATTGGCTCTTCTTTACCTCATCTTTATCCTCTCGGACAAGAAACTCTACTGAATGAAAATACCCTCTTTCACCTTCACCCAGCTAAGAAATAAGGTAATTTGATGATAGATATTTTGCAAAAAATACACTTTTTTAACTCCGAAGAAACACAAACAGAGAGGAGAAAAGAGCTCTTTTTGGCTTGCAGCTGGGCGGGCTCTTTAACGTACCAATCACAGATCAGCTCTTCTCTATAAATTCAGGCATCTGACCTACTCTCTCCAGCCCGATTACTTTTGATTTGCTGAAAACGTTTGTCAGCATGTCGGAAACTGCGCCTGTTGCAGCTCCTGCTGTCTCCGCTCCTGGGGCAAAAATCTCCGCTAAAAAGCCGAAGAAGACAGCAGCTAGTGCTAAAGCCCGCAAGCCTCCAGGTCCCAGCGTGACCGAGCTGATCACCAAGGCTGTGTCCGCTTCCAAAGAGCGTAAAGGGCTCTCCTTAGCCGCTCTTAAGAAGGTTCTGGCCGCCGGAGGGTACGATGTGGAGAAAAACAACAGCCGCATCAAGGTAGGATTAAAGAGCCTGGTGAGCAAAGGCATTTTGGTGCAGACAAAAGGTACTGGTGCTTCTGGTTCTTTCAAACTCAACAAGAAGCCTGGTGAAATTAAGGAGAAAGCACCAAAGAAAAAGCCAGCAGCAAAACCTAAGAAACCAGCTGCCAAGAAACCCGCCAGCGCCGCCAAGAAACCCAAAAAGGCTGCGGTGGCGAAAAAGAGCCCGAAAAAAGTCAAGAAACCAGCAGCTGCCGCAGTCAAGAAAGCGGCCAAGAGCCCGAAAAAAGTGAAAGCCGCCAAGCCCAAGAAGGCAGCTAAGAGCCCGGCTAAGGCAGTGAAACCAAAAGCCGCCAAGCCCAAGCCAACAAAGGCCAAAACAGCGAAGGCGAAGAGGGCAGCGCCCAAAAAATAAAGTAAATTTGAAAAGGAAATTTCTGACCCAACGGCTCTTTTAAGAGCCACCCCCAAGTTTCAGAAAAAGAGCAAAATCGCTGACACTCGGAAATTTCATAGGTGGTTTGAAAGTATCCTGAGTACTCGCTTTGTTACATAGGTTGGGTACAGGGAGTGTATATAATGCTCGCGCTTTCTAGTGTACCCTTGGGAACGGCTTCCTGGGCAGTTTTAATTAAAAAAGATTATATAGACAGTGAAGACGGTTGTAGCGCCGGGCAGCTATCGATAAAACCCCCTTACGGTGGCGCTGTTCTAGGTACCTATGAGTCAGCTGGTTAGGGGCGGGGTCCTTGGCTCCCTGTAGATTTCTAGACTAGTGTTTCGTTCTAACCATTTTGACCAATACTGACAAAATAAGAAACCGAAAACTACGAACTTTCTCCATCCTGTTTGGCTATCTCCTCCTTATTGGCTGATAGTTCATATATGGCTAAATCTTATTGGATACATCCAAATTTTTGAAAACCCCGCGCGCTCAGAGGAGAGCGCCCTTCCCTTTCTCTGATTTGATTAAAACAACAAAGAGTCTGGTGGCACCTTAAAGACTAACAGATTTATTTGGGCATAAGCTTTCGTGAGTAAAAACCTCACTAGAGACTCTATGCATCCGAAGAAGTGAGGTTTTTACTCACGAAAGCTTATGCCCAAATAAATCTGTTAGTCTTTAAGGTGCCACCAGACTCCTTGTTGTTTTTGTAGATACAGACTAACACGGCTACCCCCTGATACTTGACACCATGCAAGGCACTAAATTTAGCCGTATGGAGTGGAAATCCATCAACCTCAACAAAAAACTTGCACAGATACAGACAGACATCATCTTCCTCTCCAAATGCAAACAGATGGACATCATACCAAAAGGACTGAAGGTAAAAAATCCATTGCAATCAACATACTACACTGAGTATGGTGAGAGACTGTGCCACACACTCTCAAAGAAACTGAGGAACCACCTGATCAGCATCCTGTACAGCAGACAGGAGAAGATCAAGAATGAGCTCTCAGAACTGGAGACTCTCATACAATACCAGCCTTCTACACAAACTTCAACGTGGCTGGACTTTACAAAAATGAGACAAGCCATTTACAATGCACATTTCACTTCTCTACAGAGGAAAAAGGACTGTAAGCTATCTAAACTAATACCTGCCACTGGGGGCTATAACAATGGTACCCTCAACTCATCTAACAACATTGTCAATCTTTCCAACCACACACTTAGCCCAGCAGAAGAGTCTGTCCTATCTCGGGGACTCTCTTTCTGTCCCACCATCCCCACGAACATGATACAGTTCTGCGGTGATTTGGAAGCCTACTTTCGTCGTCTCCGACTCAAGGAATATTTTCAACGCACCACTGAACAGTGCACTGACCCACAGGAACCTTCCTACCAACACTACAAGAAGAGGAACTCTGCGTGGACTCCTCCTGATGGTCGAAATGACAGACTGGACCTCTACATAGAGTGTTTCCGCAGACGTGCACAGGCTGAAATTGTGGACAAACAACATCACTTGTCCCATAACCTCAGCCGTACAGAACGCAATGCCATCCACAGCCTCAGAAACAACTCTGACATTATCATCAAAGGGGCTGACAAAGGAGGTGCTGTAGTCATAATGAACAGGTCAGATTATGAACAGGAGGCTGCCAGGCAACTCTCCAAGACCACATTCTACAGGCCACTATCCTCTGATCCTACTGAGGAATACCAAAAGAAACTACACCATCTGCTCAAGAAACTCCCAGCTACAGTACGGGAACAAATCTACATGGACACACCCCCAGAACCCCGACCAGGGGTATTCTATCTGCTACCCAAGATCCATAAACCCGGAAACCCTGGACGCCCCATCATCTCAGGCATTGGTACTCTGACAGCAGGATTATCTGGCTATTTGGACACTCTCCTCAGACCCTATGCTACCAGCACTCCCAGCTATCTTCGAGACACCACCGACTTCCTGAGGAAACTACAGTGCATTGACGTTCTTCCTGAAAACACCATCCTGGCCACCATGGATGTAGAAGCACTTTATACCAATATTCCACATGAGGATGGACTACAAGCTGTCAGGAACAGTATCCCTGATGAGGCCACAGCAAGCCTGGTGGCTGAGCTTTGTGACTTTGTCCTCACCCACAACCACTTCAGATTTGGGGACAACTTATACCTTCAAGTCAGTGGCACTGCTATGGGTACCCGCATGGCCCCACAGTATGCCAACATTTTTATGGCTGACTTAGAACAACGCTTCCTCAGCTCTCGTCCCCTAGTGCCCCTCCTCTACTTGCGCTACATTGATGACATCTTCATCATATGGACCCACGGAAAGGAGGCCCTTGAAGAATTCCACCTGGACTTCAACAATTTCCACCCCACCATCAACCTCAGCCTGGACCAGTCCACACAAGAGATCCACTTCCTGGACACTACAGTACAAATAAGTGATGGTCACATAAACACCACCCTATACCGGAAACCTACTGACCGCTATACGTACCTACATGCCTCCAGCTTCCATCCAAGACACATCACACGATCCATTGTCTACAGCCAAGCCCTAAGATACAACCGAATTTGCTCCAACCCCTCAGACAGAGACAAACACCTACAAGATCTTTATCAAGCATTCGTAAAACTACAATACCCACCTGGGGAAGTGAGGAAACAGATTGACAGAGCAAGACGGGTACCCAGAAATCACCTACTACAGGACAGGCCCAACAAGGACAATAACAGAACACCACTGGCCATCACATACAGCCCCCAGCTAAAACCTCTCCAGCGCATTATCCACGATCTACAACCTATCCTGGAAAATGATCCCTCACTCTCACAGACCTTGGGAGGCAGGCCAGTCCTCGCTTACAGACAACCCCCCAACCTGAAGCAAATACTCACCAGCAACTACACACCACACCACAGAAACACCAACCCAGGAACCTATCCCTGTAGCAAACCTCGTTGCCTACTCTGTCCCCATATCTACTCTGGCAACAGCATCAGAGGACCCAACCACATCAGCCACACCATCAGGGGCTCATTCACCTGCACATCCACTAATGTCATATATGCCATCATGTGCCAGCAATGCCCCTCTGCCATGTACATTGGCCAAACCGGACAGTCCCTCCGCAAAAGAATAAATGGACACAAATCGGACATCAGGAATGGTAACATACACAAGCCAGTAAGTGAACACTTCAATCTCCCTGGTCATTCTATCACAGATTTAAAAGTCACTGTCATTGAACAAAAAAACTTCAGAAACAGACTTCAAAGAGAAACAGCAGAACTAAAATTCATTTGCAAATTCAACACCATTAATCTGGGCTTGAATAGGGATTGGGAGTGGCTGGCTCACTACAGAAGCAGCTTTTCCTCTCCTGGAATTGACACCTCCTCATCTATTATTGGGAGTGGACTACATCCACCCTGATTGAATTGGCCTTGTCAACACTGGTTCGCCACTTGTGAAGTAACTCCCTGCTCTCCATGTGTCTGTATATAATGCCTGCATCTGTAGCTTTCACTCTATGCATCCGAAGAAGTGAGGTTTTTACTCACGAAAGCTTATGCCCAAATAAATCTGTTAGTCTTTAAGGTGCCACCAGACTCTTTGTTGTTTTTGTAGATACAGACTAACACGGCTACCCCCTGATATCTGATTTGATTGATCACAGAAACTCGTCACCAATGACCCCCGATCCTTTAAATGCTCGCTCCCTGAAGGATCCTGATTTTCCTATTTCCAACCCCATCCCCCTAAAGCATCCGTCTTTCAAATACTTTCCACCAACTACTAGAAACAAGGTGGGTGAGAATATCTTTAAGCTTGTCTCTCTCACCAGTAGAACTTGATACAACATAAGATGTCTGACCCACCTTGTCGCTAATATCCTGGGACAGACACGGCTACAAAACTGCATTTCCTATCCCAACTACATAGATTTCAGTAATCGAGCAATAACTATTTTTTCTTTTCTCTATGACACAGTATATAAATATTGTACTTGTCTCACTGTTTCATGTTCAGACTGACCCATTTATGACTTCTGAACACTAGTCCCAGAGAACAGGCATGGAGGTAGACCAGTTTTTTTTTTTATGTATTCATATTTCCATTCTTGTATTAATTCGGAATGATTTAAAGGGGAGAGTGAGCTAAAAACTCCTTTCCCCTCGGATTGATTGGGTATGTAATCCAGAACCCACCAATTCTTCTCTTTATATTTAACGTGTAGATTAAGGACAGATGGAGAATGTACCTGGATTCATTTACAATACTTCCATAAACTGTTTCCTCGTATTTTTCTTATTTCACAATATAAATGTATCCTAGGTTTACTGTTTGGGATTACATAATTTCTTTGATATTGATGCAAACCTTGCCAGCTAAAAAAAAGTATTTCAAGTGCCACGCAATAGTTCATCAAAAGTTTTGAGTTAACTTTCATTTATGGGAAGTCCTTGGTCAGGCAAACATTGAGTTAATCAACGCAAAACCGACAGAAAAGTAGTAAGGAGCATTTATATGGATACTGAATGCACACACTCAACTGGAAGATAAGAGAAAACAGTAACAAAGAATATATATATATATATAACTTTTACTTTCATCCTTTGAGTATTCGTATACAGTAAACTTCCATTTTACTTCTTGTATTTATGTGGCTTTTGGTTCCTCAATAGGGCAAATACATTTCCCGCATCAATCAATAATTAACACCCATACTAAAAATACAGAATAGAGTATGTGTGTCAAAACAACACCACGCATGGTTTAGTGTTAAAGCTCTTTTACAGAATAGGTGGGCGGCTCTGAAAAGAGCCTTTGGGTTACAGATGTTAGCATTCGTTCCATAGATCTTTACTTAGAACTGGTGTACTTGGTAACAGCCTTTGTACCCTCAGACACCGCGTGTTTGGCTAACTCCCCGGGGAGCAGAAGGCGCACAGCGGTCTGGATCTCCCGAGAAGTGATGGTCGAGCGCTTGTTGTAATGCGCCAGACGAGACGCTTCCCCAGCAATACGTTCAAAAATGTCATTTACAAAGGAGTTCATAATCCCCATGGCTTTAGAAGAAATGCCGGTGTCCGGATGAACTTGCTTCAATACCTTGTACACGTAAATTGAATAACTTTCTTTCCTTGTTTTTCTACGTTTCTTATCCCCCTTCTTCTGGGTCTTGGTCACGGCCTTCTTGGAACCCTTCTTGGGAGCCGGAGCAGATTTCGCCGGCTCAGGCATTTTAATAGCTAGCTGTACTCTCTCTCACAACCACAACTACAACGAACTCAAAGAAAGGCTTTCCTCCCTCTATTTATAGGTTTGCTATGCAAATGAGCAGCCTATGTTTTCTCGTTTTCTATTGGCAGTTAGATTAAACATAGGGCAACGCGTTTTATGCTGCGATTGGTCAACGTGAGATCCTCGTCTTCATTGGTTGCTCAGACAGTGACATTTTTCAACCAATCATGATTCACTAATCAGTCCAGGAGAGGGGATAAAAGGGCAAGAGTCGTTGCGTCATTATGTTTTTCCTATTTGTGTTTCTCCGAACGGTGGTGTCTGTGGTGAAGAATTGCAATGTCGGGTCGAGGAAAACAAGGAGGCAAAGTGAGAGCTAAGGCAAAGTCTCGGTCATCTCGGGCTGGCTTGCAGTTCCCGGTGGGCCGTGTTCATCGGCTTCTCCGGAAGGGTAATTATGCTGAGCGAGTTGGCGCTGGAGCCCCTGTATATATGGCTGCTGTCTTAGAATATTTGACTGCTGAGATTCTCGAGTTGGCTGGTAACGCTGCTCGCGATAACAAAAAAACCAGGATCATTCCTCGCCATTTGCAACTCGCCATCCGTAACGACGAGGAGCTCAACAAACTACTAGGGAAAGTCACGATTGCTCAAGGGGGTGTTCTGCCCAACATCCAGGCTGTGCTGCTGCCTAAGAAGACCGAAAGTCATAAAGCCAAGAGCAAGTAAAATTAATCTAGGAAAAACGAGAGATCCGACTCTGCTTAAAATTAAAAAAAAAAATAACCCAAAGGCTCTTTTCAGAGCCACCCACAGGATCGGAAAAGAGCTAAATTATTATCTTACGGTTTTAACAAAGTGTGAGTACGCTTTGTTTTAAATTCAATCATTTCACAGCAGTTTTTCTCCTAGGGTTTTCCACGTTCTGCCTTAAGTAATCAACCTTTCGAATTACCAGTAACTATTGCAATGAATTTCTAGATGTTATTGATATAATTTTGTAATTTAGTGTATGCCTCGTTCGTAGTTCAAGATGCAATATATAGAAACTAAAAATAGCCGAAATGAGGTTTTACGATTTATGTTCCGTATTTAACCCATCTCCCCAGTCCTTTTATTGTGGTCTGGTCGTTCTGCCTGTCTTAAAACAAATGCATCAGCTTGAAGGTCACTCTGACAAAGGATTCTCAGAGACGTGAATGAATTTAGAGGATTGGCTGAAACACAAGCACAGCAAGAGGTGGATGTACAATAAAAAGGACGAAAAGTATCAAGATACATGTATTACATAAAAACTGAACAGCATTCATAGATCTCTTCATGTGTGTGCTCTGATTTAAGGGAATAAAGCTTTCCTGCGATTTAATTTAGATTGGTTTGGAAATGAACTAATGAAATCTAGAGGTGCGGTGTGTTAAACCAAACTAGCTTCTCAAATTACCGGGACTGGGCGATGAAGCGTTGAATTTAGAGAAAACCCCCTAGAAGAAATGAGTGGCCACGGGCCGCACTGAACAATTGCTGCACTGGGCGGGCTTTTCAAACCCGACAGCCGTTTTCATTTCGTTGCTACTCAGCTGCGTTTTGTATTTTTTCCTTCTCTCTCTTCTCCCTCGTTCCTCCCAATCACCAGCGGCGCTTCCCATTTTCCTCATTCTCTCCTTTCACCTTCTGTACTGAAGAGATCGAGGCGCTCCAAAGAGTACGCCCTGCAGAACTGAGTTAAGAGGTTATCAGAGTTTTAGTAGATTCCCAGCTCACATGTACTGAGCGCTGCTGTTTCGGTGTCGTAGAGTGCCGAAGTTGCCATGAGGGCGACAGGTGGTGGTGGGGATCCTCGTTTTATGGGGAGCACAGAGTCCCACAATGAGCCAATACATCGGTATTTTCTGCATCGATTCCCCGCCTATACCATGGCTGCAACCCCGAAGGATCAAAGTTCCTCCCTCAGCCCAAGTGAGCCAAAGCACCAGCTATGGGGGAACTGCTCAAGTGCCTATAACTCCATCTCTAGCCATCTCCCCCACAATCCATTTTATAATTTATCTCCAGCATGTTTAATGCACTTTACTGCATCGACTCCCTGCAGAGCAGGGATGAAGGATAACTAGCTTATCTATGCTCCAGGGGGGTAAGCAACGTTGATAGGAGAGAGCTTGGAACTCTGGAGTTGTGCATGTAGCTTGTAGCAGTGATATTGTGGGTGGGGAGTGCTATTCATACCTCCTCGTTTCAAAGCCTCCCCCTTTTATATCTCAAGCTCCAAATAAATGTGTTCATCCTCCCAAAATGTAGCCTTGATGTGAAATACAAACTTCCTGCTGCCATGCAACAGCTCTCTCTCCAGGCTGAGGTAAAGCATCTTTCCTTTGAGTCCCATTAAAATTAGAATGCTCCTTATTCAGTGCTAGGCCATCAGTTTATTACACGCAGCTTTACCAATTGGACCTCTACAGTCACAAAGAGAACCTTTGGCAATAGGTTGGGTAGGTGTGTTGTGGATTAAATAGGATTTCTGTGATTTATTTAAATAACCTTTATTTCTCTTGTTTTGACACAGTAACAGTAACTTGTGTTTGGGGTATTGTTTCCAAGAACTTAGTTTTACTTTTACACCACACTTTTGTAAGCAACCTATCTTCTTTTGTGCGTGTTAAAAATATTTTAACTACATGTGCTAATTGTATATTTATAGTTTTTTTTAAAGGGAACAATTCTGGCTTTATTTTTGAAGGTTGTCTATTTTAAGACCAAACATCCCAAACACATAGAAAAGAAGAGCAGAATATAGGAAAATGCATCTTTTCTCTCTGATGCTTTCGGTTTAGTTACAATGAAGTGTTGCAGAGCTACATTTTTTCTGGTTGGCTGAAATGGACTCTTTTTGGGAGGTGGGTGAGACTAGAGGTAGGAGGCAGAAATTATTTCACTGTCACTGGTCCAATTACCCTCTTGGTTCCAAGATGACACCTTATATAGGCTTTAAGTCATTGGCTCTTGTTATACCTTTGCCTGCTAGATTTAAGAGCCCTCTACTATAAACTAAACAAAAACAAAACAAACAAAAACTCTCCAGGTCAGTGCTTGGAGACTGTGAACAGAACACCCTTACTCTTCTCTTGTATAAGCTAAACAGAATGAATTTCTTAAGTGTCTTTGTAAGGTAGATGTTCCAGGCTTCAATTCATTCTTGGAGTTTTCTGAAACCTGTCCAAATTTTTCAACATCCTTTTTGGAGCATGGACACTAGAACTAGACAAAGAATTACTATAATGGTGTCACCAAAGCCACATAAAGAAGTAATACCACCCTAATTATACATCTAAGGTTTGTGTTAGAACTCTTAGCAACAGCATTGCACCAGAGCTCCTGTTTAATTGGCTACCTACCTTTTTCAGAGTCACTGTTTTCCAGGACAGAGTCAACCAGCCTGTAAGTGTGTCCTACATTCTTTGTCCCTAGATGTATAACCTTGCACTTAGGTTTATTAAAATATATAATGTGCTGATGATCATGATGGTGATGCTTGTAATACCCACTGCCACACATAACCAAGTTGACAAGTACTCCCAGAAAACTAGTGTCCAAAAAAACCATGGCAATGTTTTCTCAATAAAAACAATTATCTGTATGTGCATATTTATTGTCATCATAAGAACATTTTGCTCTGTTATGCTAACAATTCTCTTACCTCAGCAGAAATCTTAACATGCGCAACTTGGTGGACTTCTGAGTGGTGTGTTTTTGGGAGGTGCCTTCATTGTTTAGATGGAAGGAAGGCTTTTAGCAGCCTTATGTGTATCAACCTCTCATTTTTCTATTTCAGTAACCTTTCCTTAGTTCCTCCTGAGCCACTGACACATCAGGCAATCCAGTTCTTCCACTGATTATGGACATTCATTAATTGTGGTACTTCTTTCCAGATGATGCCAGCATATTGAATACCCTTTGTCATTGTCTTCTGCCAGTGTTTCCTTGGCCTTCCTCACTTTCTTTTTCCTCCCTTGGGTACCCAATTCCATACTTGCTTACCATGTCTCCCATCTTCCATACTGTGTACATCTCCCAACCACCTGAGCCTTCTTTCTTTGTTTATATTATCTAACACGTCCTGCTCTGTCAGCCCTCTTACTCTCGCATTTCTTATTTTGTTTTTCCATTAAATGTGTAGTGTCTTCCTCAACCATCTGTAATTGGCAGCTTCTAATCTCTTTTTGTTAGTCACTGTCATCTTCCAAATCTCTGCTCCTCACAATACTGTGTTCAGTACAACCACATGGTATAGTCTGATCTTTAGTTTGGTATGGAGACCTCTGTTTGACCAGATGTTGTTCATCCTTCCAAAGGTGGTATTTACTTTTCCTAATCTTGTATGAATATCTTAATGGCAGCCACCTTCAAATATCATCACATCCCCTGGTAGCCAAGACTCTTCTATCTGATCAACTTCTTTCCCATTCATGTACACCTTTGCTTCTGTTAAGATCATGAAGGTAGGAAACCAGACGACTGTGCAAAGGTGTATATGGATGACAAGGAGATTGTAGTTGAAGCAGTGTCTAACTGTGAAACTGGGTTATAGTTTCATGATCTGTGGCAAAGTTAGGTATGTTAGGTCACCCAGAATCACTGTTGGTATAGAGTCAGCCCTAATGGTAAGGTAGTAGGGTGAGAAGAGTGTCCTTCATTGTCTGCTCAGTGAGTGTGTGTGTGTGTAAAGGGGTCTGTGTCTGTGTGTGTGTGTGTGTATAAAGGTGTGTGTAGGCGGAAAGGGGGCATTTATTTATTTTTAAATACAAATAAAGTTTTGTCATAATTGTGTCTAGCTGCCCTCTGTATGTGTTAAGAAATGGCAGTGACCCACTAACACCTTTATTACCTTAGAGGGGTAGCCTTTTCAATTATGGTATAGTTGTACCACGGTTAAGTTTGTATTACAAAGTTCAGTTTAATAAGAGCTTTAAACAGGATCTTTGTAACAATTGCATTGAAAAGGCAAAAATAAAAACATAGACTATAAACACTGAGGATCTTTGATTTTTTTTTATGGTGATTTGATAAATAACATAGGATGACCATGAGTTGCCAATATGAAGTGGCCATGAACAAGGCTAATGCAATCCTAGGATGAATCAGGCAAGGTTTTTCCTATAGAGATAGGTAAGTGTTATTACCATTGTACAAGGGACTAGTGAGACCTCAACTGGAATACTGTGTTCAAGTCTGTTCTTCCATATTTCAGAACGATTAAATCATTCTGGAATAGGTACTGAAAAATGATACTGGAATGATCAGAGGAATGGAGAACTTGCCTTAACAGAGAGACTTAAGGAGCTGGGCTTGTTTAACCTAACAAAATGAAGGCTGAAGGGAGATATGATTGCTGTCCATACATACATCAGAGGGATAAACACCAAGGAGGGAGAGGAGTTCTTTAAGTTAAGGATTAAAGGTGCACAAGAAGATATGGATATACACATGCCATCAACAAGTTTACACTTGAAATTAGACAAAGATTTCTAACCGTCAGAGGAGTGAAGTTCTGAACCAGCCTACTGTGGCATATGGCCCAGCCACAATTTCTATTAGCAAATGTGGTTGGAGATGGGACACTAGATGGGGAAAGCTCTGAGTTACTACAGAGAATTCTTTCCCAGGAGTCTGGTTGGTGGGTCTGACCCACATGCTCGGGGTCTAACTGATCACCATATTTGGGGTCAGGAAGGAATTTTCCTCAAGGTCAGATTAGCAGAGATGTCTTCCTCTGCAGTGTTGGGCAAGGGTCAGTTGCTGGTTTGAATTAGATTAAATGGTAGATTCTTTGCAACTTTGAAGTCTTTAAATCAATATTTGAGGACTTAAGTAACTCAGATAGAGGTTATGGGCCTATTGCAAGAGCAGGTGGATGAGATTCTGTGGCCTGCAATGTGCAGAAGGTCTGACTAGATGATCATGATGATGGTCCCTTCTTGCCTTAAAGGGTATGTCTACACTACGAAATTAGGTCAATTTAATAGAAGTTGTTTTTTTTAGAAATCGATTTGATACAATCAATTGTGTATGTCCCCACTAAGCGCATTAAGTCGACGCAGTGCGTCCACAGTACCGAGGCTAGTGTCTACTTTCAGAGCATTGCACTATGGTAGCTATCCCACAGTTCCCACAGTCCACCGCCCATTGGAATTCTGGGTTGAGCTCCCAATGCCTGATGGGGCAAAAACATTGTTGTGGGTGGTTCTGGGTACATGTCATCAGGCCCCCCTCCCTCAGTGAAAGCAACAGCTGAGAATCATTTCGCGCCTTTTTTCTGTGCAGACACCATACCACGGCAAGTATGGAGCCCGGTCAGATCACCGCGGCAGTCATGAGCACTGTAAACACTACACGCATTATCCTGCAGTGTATGCAGCACCAGAACCTGCAAAAGCAGGTGAGGAGGCAACGACAGCGCGGTGATGAGAGTGATGAGGACATGGACACAGACTTCTCTCAAAGCATGGGCCCTGGCAATTTGGACATCATGGTGGTAATGGGGCAGGTTCATGCCGTGGAACGCTGATTCTGGGCCTGGGAAACAAGCACAGGCTGGTGGGACTGCATAGTGTTGCAGGTCTGGGATGATTCCCTGTGGCTACAAAACTTTCGCATGTGTAAGGGCACTTTCATGGAACTTTGTGACTTGCTTTCCCCTGCGCTGAAGCGCAAGAATGTCAAGATGAGAGCAGCCCTCACAGTTCACAAGCGAGTGGCGATAGCCCTCTGGAAGCTTGTAATGCCAGACAGCTACCGGTCAGTCGGAAATCAATTTGGAGTGGGCAAATCTATTGTGGGGGCTGCTGTGATCCAAGTAGCCAAGGCGATCACTGACCTGCTGCTGTCAAGGGTAGTGACTCTGGGAAATGTGCAGGTCATAGTGGATGGCTTTGCTGCAATGGGATTCTCTAACTGTGGTGGGGCGATAGACAGAACACATATCTCTATCTTGGGACTAGAGCACCAAGGCAGCCAGTACATAAACCAAAAGGGGTACTTTTCAATGGTGCTGCAAGCACTGGTGGATCACAAGGGACGTTTCACCAATATCAACATGGGATTGCCGGGAAAGGTACATAACACTCATATCTTTAGGAACTCTGGTCTGTGTAAACAGCTGCAGCAAGGGACTTACTTTCCAGACTGGAAAATAACTGTTGGGGATGTTGAAATGCCTATAGTTATCCTTGGGGACCCAGCCTACCCCTTAATGCCATGGCTCATGAAGCTATACACAGGCACCCTGGACAGTAGTCAGGATCTGTTCAACTGTTGGCTGACCAAGTGCAGAATGGTGGTAGAATTTGCCTTTGAACGTTTAAAGTGTGCTGGCCCAGTTTACTGACTCGATTAGACCTCAGTGAAACCAATGTTCCCATTGTTATTACTGCTTGCTGTGTGCTCCACAATATCTGTGTGAGTAAGGGGGAGACGTTTATGGCAGGGTGGGAGGTTGAGGCAAATCGCCTGGCCGCTGATTAAGTGCAGCCAGACACCAGGGCAGTTAGAAGAGCACAGCAGGGCACGCTGCACATCAGAGAAGCTTTGAAAACCAGTTTCACGACTGGCCAGGCTACGGTGTGAAAGTTCTGTTTGGTTATCCTTGATGAAAACCTGTCCCCTTGGTTCACTCTACTTCCCTGTAAGTCAACTACCCTCCCCTCCCCCCTTTGATCACCGCTTGCAGAGGCTATAAAATCATTGTTATTTTAAATTCATGCATTCTTTATTATTTCATCACACAAATGGGGGGATAACTGCCAAGGTAGCCCAGGAGGGGTAGCGGAAGAGGAAAGCACCAGGTGGGGTGGTGGAGGAGGGAAGGACAAGGTTACACTGCACTTCAAAACTTGTTGAATGCCAGCCTTTTGTTGCTTGGAGAGTCCTTTAGGTTGGAGTGGTTGGGTGCCCAGAGGCTCCCCCACCGCGTTCTTGGGCATCTGGGTGAGGAGGCTATGAAACTTGGGGAGGAGGGCGGTTCATTACACAGGGGCTGCAGTGGCGGTCTGCTCCTGCTTCCTTTTCTGCACCTCAACAATACGCTGGAGAATATCAGTTTGATCTTCTCGTAGCCTCAGCATTGCATCCTGCCTCCTCTCATCACACTGACAACACCTATCATCTTGATCCCGCCACATGTCCTCGCGTTCATTTAGTGATTTCCTGCACTCTGAAAGTGTCTGCCTCCATGCATTCTGCTGGGCTCTTTCAGTGTGGGAGGACTGCATAAGCTCAGAGAACATTTCATCACGAGTGCATTTTTTTAACCTTCTAATCTTCGCTAGCCTCTGGGACGCAGATGATATGGAGAGCATTGAAACATTTGCAGCTGTGGGAGGAAAAAAAGGGAGAGTAGTATTTAAAAAGACACATTTTAGAGAACAATGGGTAGACTCTTTCACGGTGAACCAAGCTGTTAACATTATATGGTTTCAAACAGCAGCGCCCTCATTTCCCATACCAAGCACCTGTTGGGTTGGCCATTTAAAATGGGTTGGCCATTTAAAAGGAGGAGCTGCGGTTTTTGGTTAAAGTGCAGCACAAACCCAACTAACCCCCTCCTCCCCCACATACACACACCCTATTATCTGGGATGATCGCTTCACCCCTCCCCCCACTGCGTGGCGCACAGCGGGGATGATTTCTGTTCAGCCACAGGCAAACAGCCCAGCAGGAACGGTCACCTCTGAATGTCCCCTTAATAAAATTCCCCTATTTCAACCAGGTGACCGTGAATGATATCACTCTCCTTAGGATAACACAGAGAGATAAAGAACGGATGTTGCTTGAATGCCAGCAAACACTGGGACCATACACTGCCATGCTTTGATATGCAATGATTCCAGAGTACGTGCTACTGGCCTGGCTTGGTAAAGTGTGCTACTATGGAGGACGGAATAAGGCTGCCCTCTCCAGAAACCTTTTGCAAAGGCTTTGGGAGTACATCCAGGAGAGCTTCATTGAGATGTCCCTGGAGGATTTATGCTCCATCCCCATACACGTTAACAGACTTTTCCAGTAGCTGTACTGGCCACGAATGCATCCCAAGTTTTCAGGGCAAATTAATCATTAAACATGCTTGCTTTTAAACCATGTACAATATTTACAGAGGTACACTCACCAGAGGTCCCTTCTCCGCCTTCAAGGTCCGTGAGCCTGCCTTGGGTGGATTGGGAGGGTACTGGGTCTAGGGTGATAAAGAGTTCCTGGCTGTCAGGGGAAAAAGTTTTCTCCCCTTGCGTGCTATGCTCTATCTTCAATGTCCCCCTCATCATCATCTTCCTTGTCCCCAAAATCCGCATCCCTGTTGTGTGAGAATCCATTGATGGAGTCCACGCACAGGGGTGGGGTAGTTGTAGGGGCACCCCCTAGAATGGCATGCAGCTCATCATAGAAGCGGCATGTCTGGGGCTCTGACCCGGAGCGGCCGTTTGCCTCTCTCGTTCTTTGGTAGGCTTGTCTGAGCTCCTTAAGTTTCAGGTGGCACTGCTGCAGGTCCCTGTTATAGCCTCTGTCCTTCATGCCCTTGGAGATTTTTTCAAATATTTGGGCATTTTGTCTTTTGGAATGGAGTTTGGATAGCACGGATTCATCTCCTCAAACAACAATCAGATCCAGTACCTCCCGTTTGGTCCATGCTGGAGCTCTTTTGCGATTCTTGGACTCCATGGTCACCTGTGCTGATGAGCTCTGCATGGTCTCCTGTGCTGATCAGCTCGCCATGCTGGCCAAACAGGAAATGAAATTCAAAAGTTCGTGGGGCTTTTCCTGTCTACCTGGCCAGTGCATCAGAGTTGAGAGTGCTGTCCAGAGTGGTCACAATGAAGCACTCTGGGATAGCTCCCAGAGAACAATATCGTCAAATTGCGTCCACGCTACCCCAAATTCGACCCAGCAACGTTGATTTCAGCGCTAATCCCCTCATCGGGGAGAAGTACCGAAATCGATTTTAAGAGCCCTTTAAGTTGACAGAAATAGCTTCGTTGTGTGAATGGGTGCAGGGTTAAATCGATCCAACACTGCTAAATTCAACCTAAACTCGTAGTGTAGACCAGGCCAAGTCTAAGAATCTAATACAGAGAGAAGAATAAGAGTGTAAAATTCATCTTTGGGGGCAATTTTTCACTGAGTTGTCTCACTTTTCTAGGGCCTGACCTTTCTCCACATTGTTGCTCCTTATGGACTGAATTCTAGAGTATCTGTTATACATAGGTTGTATTTGTCTATAGATGGTTATATAATGTTATAGCCATAATGATAAATATGTGCATCAAGGAGAACCCACTGAATTTGATAACAAATCTTCAGTGGTATGAATGCTATTGCTCACTTTTGGGGACAAAAACACACAAGAACCTCTGTGCTCAAATACCATTGCAGCCTAGGAGAAAATTCCCAGATCAAAGATATAGGAGATTAGCAGTTACAATTTTACCTTTTCTAACTGTTCCTTAAATTCCCATGCACTTCATTACCCTTATTATTGACTAAGGTCATGAACCCAAACAAGCACACGAGGTCACTGCAGGCCAGGTCTCTAACATAACAAACCCTTGGCTTGTCTACACTTAAAATACTACAGCAGCATAGTGGTGCTGCTGCAGCACTTCAGTGTAGACACTACCTACTGCGACCGGAGGGATTTTCCCATTGGCATAGGTAATCCACCTCCCCAAGAGGTGATAGGTTGACAGAAGAAGTCTTCTATTGACCTAGAGCTGTCTACATAGGGACTTAGGTCAGTTTAACTTTGCTGCTCAGGGGTGTGGATTTTTCACACCCTGACCAATGTAGGAAAACCAACCTAATTTTCTAGTGTAGACAAGGCCCTTGTGTTATCCATTACCTTTAAGGATAACATAAAGCAGTTTTGGTTATCCTGTTTCTAATCACTACAAAGTACACTCCTCTCCCAGAGCCTAGGATAGAATCCAGGATTCTTGGTCACCGATGTTCTACTGATGACTAATAAATATCTGTGTAACCCACTGATAAAGTGTGTGTTAAAGCCCCTCCAGTGGCTAGTATACAATGGGGCTAGCAATTAATCTTGTACCTCAGGTAGTAAGAGTTTAAGCAAGGGATTTAAACCTGCTGATGGTCTATATGAAGTAAGGGTAGTGATGCACACTATGAGAAGACATCCTTAAAACAGATTGTGTACTTTAAAACTATGATACTCTGTAAATTATGCTGTAAACCGCTGACATACACATAATTTTACATTTCAGTCGTCATACATTTTTCCTGTATAATCCATTATTCAGCATGTGTTTGGTGCATCCCCTTTGGGTCCCCAGCCATGTCTGTGACAGTTGCCTACTCAAAAGTTGGACTCTGTAACACAAAATGTAAAAGCATATGCTTTTAGCTCCTGAGGTCATCAGTTCACTCCCCACCATCAGCCAAGGCAGTGAGTGTCACACTTTTCCCACACAGACATGTTGGAAGGTTGAGAGGTATGTTCATACTGGCAGGGAGAAGGGACCGAGATGAAAGGGCAGTGTAATGCAGGGAAATGCTGTATTCAGGTTCCAGAATTCCATGAGAAGCTATGGAGTATATGGTGATATGAGTGATGACCAAAGCTCCTTCATAGAGGTTTCCTCCAGCTGACAGGTTATGTCATCACTGTTACACATGGAGAATAGTACTTATATTCAGTAACTCATTAGCGGGGATAAAATGCTATAGACAAATTATTTACTGAGGCATATCGCAGCAGCTCACACTCCTCGGGAGGGTCAGCATAATCAGAAGTGGCTTCTGCATCTCACTGTTCCCCTCTGAATCCCAGGCAGGTGCATCTCCCTTTTCCCAGATTCTGTGGTCCTATCCACTGAGGTACACCAAAGCTACATAAAAAAATCTAGTAAATTAGAAAAAAAATACTATATTTAGTGGCAATACAGGATATGGCATGATACATTTTATCCACCCAAAACTTTTTTTAAATGGCAATAAAAAGTTAAAGTGACAGACTTGTGGCTTCCTTTCACCTTCACACTGCCTGCAATGCCATCAAAGATGTACTCCATGCCTTTTTTTTCACTTCCATTGCCACCAGATTGCAAAAAAAAAACAACAATACACACGCCAACTTCATTAAACTTGCAGTCTAATGTAAAACTGTCATGGATCCACAGGATAGGGACTATGGCCCCTGCTTTGGAACATTCTCTAGGAGGAACCTCTTCCATTGGGCAGACCCCCTGTGGCTTCACTGCCTCCTTAGACTGGACCTCTGGACCTTCTGTACTCCTGCTTCACATGGTGAGCTCTGTTCAGCTAGTCCCACTCAGACATGAAACTTGTACATTCTCCACGGATCAATACACCTCAGCAAGCATTTGCAGTGACATTCATGCAATGTTATCAAAACAGAAGGGTTAATTAGCCATCTGGAACACAGCATAGGAAGTCCTTAGGTTAGCATAGAAAAATGAAGGTGAAAACATAATTTTTTTATAGGTAGCTGGAGCCCAACCATGCTGTAGTGAACCCTTTTGTTCAAGCTCTGTCTTTTTGTCCATCTGGCTCCTACATCAGACTCCCAGGTGTGTGTCCTGACTGCTTCCTGCAGTCCACCCTTACCTGTCTCACACCTCTCCTGTCCTTAGATCTCAAGCTGGGAGGGCATTGTTGTTCATATTCCCTAAGGAGAGGTGAGGAAGTCCATATCCCTCTGGGTCATTGATTTCTAGGTATCAATGTCCTGGTGACTGGATTTGCCATTGTCTTCTCAGCTGTTCCACTGATGTGGGGATTGAAGCCCACTTGACCCAGACAGCTAGGTGCCATTCACACCTGTGTCTTAGTCTGCCCCAAGAGCAAACAGACCTTTTCCACCCACTAGGTAACAATGCAGCATATAGGATAAACTGAGGCACATATACACATCATATAAATACTACAGAAAATTCCCACTTTATCACAAAAATATTAACAGTGACATCAGCAGTGTTAAGGCAGAATAACTTCCAAAATGCTTTCACTGTGTGGCAATCAGATGTGTTGATATAATTGATACAATAGCATATGAGGTCACTGTCAAAGTTTTGCATTAGAGTGAAAGTTGGATGAGTGAACAGTGCCCTCATCAACATAGGCTGTAAAATATAAGGGTAGCTCAGCACAGGGGTATACAAATGTTTAATGTGTCATTCTGACATTATTCATTCACAGCTACTTGTCCCAGGTTTTCAGAAAAACTCAGTGTCACCAGCCTATAGTAGTGGTCAGGACACAAGACAGGTGTCCCTCTAGTGAACATACTGGTCAAGTACTGCACAGAGCCAGTTGCTTCAGAAGTAGGAGTAAGGAGTTTGCAACCAGGGCCGGCTCCAGGCACCAGCTTACCAAGCAGGTGCTTGGGGCGGCCACTTCGGAGAGGGGCGGCACGTCCAGCTGTTCGGCGGCAATTCGGCGGACGGTCCCTCACTCCTGCTCGGAGCGAAGGACCTCCCGCCGAATTGCAGACGCAGATTGCGATCGCGGCTTTTTTGGGGGGGGTTGGCTGCTTGGGGTGGCCAAAACACTGGAGCCGACCCTGTTTGCAACAATAAATCAGTGAACTGCTAGTCTCAATATCTAGCGCATCACAATTACCACTGGAATACCCTCCCTGAGGTCTGAAGATGCCTCTCAATTGCTTTACAAAATCTCCAGCAGAAATTTTGCTCACTGAGAAAACTGCATAAATATTCACCCTGTCTTATCTTTAGGGAAAGTGATCTGGAAATAGCATTGGTTCCCAAGGATTTCAGGCATGTGATGTTATCTCCTCCAGGTAGGCCTCAGATTCCCAGAAGGCTTTTTGAAATCTCCAACAACCAACTGCTTCGGTAAACTGTTCCAGGAATTGTGGGACAGAGAGGTACCAAGAGTAGAGGGCATCTATTACAGTACAGTAGTAGTATTAATGGTGGCAAACTGCTCCCAAAACATCATGTCTATTGTGGACAAACTGCACTATTGGTACTTAAACTAGTGTAGTCCAATGTATCCAATTACCAATAGTTCAATTCTCTAATGAAGACACAGACCATTTTGAAATGCCCAAGATGTATGCATTTGTAAATTGTCAGCGGCAGTTACTTTTTGCTTCATTTTAATTTATTTGAATAACAATCTAGATTTAGAAGGGGAAAAAAGGGAGGGGGGAGGGGTACTAGACAGAACTATGAACCAGATGCAAAACATAGCACAAATTTCATTTATTTATTTAGAAAATCTGTTGTACACAATATATTAAGACAAGTATAAATACATTTTTCCTCAGATTTTGGACATATAAAATATTAGATGTGACAAGAAGTACTTTATTATTTTGCCATAAAACACTCCTCTTAATGCAACCTATAAGGATATTAACCTTTGTACAAACTACATTGCATTGTTGACTCAAATTCAATTTGTGATCCACCATAACTCCCAAATTCTTTTCAGAAGTACTGCCATACAGTCAATTATTCCCTAATTTATAGTTGTGTGTTTGATTTTTCATTCCTGAGTATAGTATTTGCAATTATCTTTATTGAATTTCATGTTGTTGACTTCAGACCAATTCTCCAATTTGTCAATGTCATGTTGAATTCTTTCTAATCCTGCCCTCCAAAGTGCTTGCAACCCTTTCAAGCTTAGTGTCATCTGCAAATTGCATAAACATATTCTCCACTCTATTATCCAAGTCATTCATGAAAACATTGAACAGTACCAGACCCAGTATTAACCCCTGTGGGACCCCACTAGATACACTCTCACAGTTTAAAAGTGAATCATTGATATCTACTCTTTGAGTATGTTCATTCAACCAGTTGTAAACCCACCTTATAGTAAGTTCATCCAGCCCGCATTTCCCTAATTTGCTTATGAGAATGTCATGTGGAACTGTGTCAAAAGCCTTATTAAAATCAAGTTAGATCACATCTACCACTTGCCCTCTATCCATTAGGATGGCATTCCTGTCAAAGAATGAAATTAGGTTGGTTTGGCATAATTTGTTAGAACATAAGAAGGGCCATACTGGATCAGACCAAAGGTCCATCTAGCCCAGCATCCTGTGTTCTGACAGTGGCCAATGCCAGGTGCCCCAGAGGTAATGAACAGAACAGGTAATCATCAAGTGATCCATCCCCAGTCACCCATTCCCACAAACAGAGGGTAGGGACGCCACCCCTGTCCATCCTGACAAATAGCCATTGATAGACCTATCCTCCATGAAATTATCTTGTTCTTTTTTTATCCCTGTTATAGTGAAATGTATTCTGGACAAATACATGCTGGCTGTTCCTTATAAGACTATTCTCCTCCAGGTGCTTATAAATTGATCGTTTAATAATTTGTTCCACTATCTTTCCAGGTATCAAAGATATGCTGACTCATCTATAATTACCTGGGTACTCTGTTCCCCTTTTTAAAGACAGGTACTATGTTTGCCCTTCTATGGTTTTCTGAAACCGAACCCATCCTTCATGAACTTTTGAATATAATTGCTAATCGTTCTGAAATTGCTTCAGTTAGTTGGTGCAGTACCCTAGGATGAATTTCATGAGGCTCTGATGACTTGAATACATCTGATTTATCTAAATATTCTTTAATCTGTTCTTTCCCTATTTTGTCTTGCATCACTTCCCCCCTGTTGTGAATATTAATTGTGTTGAATATCTGGTCAGCATTAATTTTTTTAGTGAAGACTGAAGGAAAATGGACATTAAACATCTCAGCTTTCTTGATGTAACCACTTATTAGCTCTCCTGTCCTGCTGAGTAAAAGACTACACTGTCGTCCTGCATCTTTCTCTTGCTGCTGGTGTATTTAAATAACCTCTTCTTGTTGCCTTTTATCGCCCTGGCTAGGTCTAATTCAATTTGTGCCTTAGCTGTTTTGATTTTTCTCCTACTTGCTTGTGTTATTCTTTTGTATTCCTCCTGAGTAATTTGTCCATGTGTCCACTTATGCTAGGATTCCTTTTTGATTTTCAGGTTATTAAAGTGCTCCCGATGGAGCCATATTGGCTCCTTACTATTTTGTCCATTTTTACTTCACATTGAAATAGTTTACAGTTGTACCTTTTTTTATATTGTCGCCTTGAGAAACTGCCAGCTCTCCTGAACTCCCTTTTCCCCTAGGATTTGCTTTCTATGGTAGCTTGCCTACCAGTTCTCTCTGTTTGTTAAAGTCTACTTTTTTTAATTGTATTGGCCTTATTCTGCTGCTCTCACTCCTTCCTTTCCTTAGAATCATTAAATCTATCAAACTGCCTTCCACCTTCAGATTTGCTACCAATTATTTCCTGTTTGTCAGAATCAAGTCTAAAATGGCAGTCCCCCTGGTTACTTCCTCCACTTTCTGAAATAAAAGGTTGACCCCAATACTTCCAAGAACTTGTTGGACATTTTCTATTTTGTCATATTACTTTCCCAGCAAATGTCTGGGTAGTTAAATTCCCCAGGTCTTGTGTTTTGGATATTTCTATTATTTGTTCTAGAAATGCCTCATCCATCTCCTTTTCCTGATTTGGTGGTCTATAGTACTATGATGTCACTCCTTTTTTACCCCTTTTATATTTACAGGGAGACTTTCAGCTGGTCTGCCTCCCACTTCCTTCTGTGCTTCAGAACAAGTGTATATATTTTTGATGTATAATGCAACATCTCCTCCCTTTTACCCTGCCTTTCCTTCTTGAACAAACTATACCCTTCTTTACCAATATCAAATCTTGACTTATCCCACCAAGTCTCTGTCATGTCAATAATGTCATAATTTACTTCATATACTAACACTTCCAGTTCTTCCTGTTTATCCCCCATAGTCCTTGCATTTGTGTATAGACATGTAAGATGTTGAGCAGATTCCCCCACTGGTTTCCCTCTTGTTGCTTTTAGACCCTATTGTAATTTTCCATATTCCCACTAACATCTAACCCTCTGCTATATTAACTTTTCTTTATGCCTACCTGTGGGCTTTTGTCACCTGCACCCTTTGAACCTAGTTTTTAGCTCTTCTTACTAAATTGGCAAATCAGTGTGTGAAGATGCTCTTCTCTTTCTTGGTCAGGTGGACCCCATCTCTTCCAGCCAACCTTCTGCCTGGAACCACACCACATGGTCAAGGAAGCTAAAGCCCTCTTGTTGACACCATCTGTGCAGCCATGTATTCATCTCCAGATTTATGGGCCTTATCCACAACTGAGAGGATAAATGAGAACACCATCTGCACCCCTGACTCCTTCACCTTAGCTCCCAGAGCCCTATAGTCACTGCTGATCTGCTCAGGATCACACCAGGAAGTATCATTAGTGCCCATGTTGATGAACAGCATGGGGTAGTGATCAGAGGGACAGATGAGCCTCAGCAACCTTTCCATGATGTCTTGGATGCCAGCTCCAGGCAGGCAGCACATTTCCTGGGACATCATGTCAGGTCAGCAGATAGATGCCTCCATTCCCCTCAGAAGGGATTCCCCAGCCACCAGAACTCTGACTCCTCCTCTTGGGTGTAGTGACTATGAGTAAGGCTACGAGTCTTTCATGGTGTTCATGGAAGTCACCAATTCTATGACTTCCCGGGACTTCCATGACTTCTGCAGCAGCTGGCAAAGCTGACCCCAGGGCTGCCCGAGCAGCTGGGGTGGCCCTGGGGACAGTTGCACCAGCCACTGCTCAGGTGGCCCCCAGCATCTGGTCCTGGGCACTGCCATGGAGCAGCAGTCTGGGAGCAGCAGCAGCGCCCCTGGCCACCCCCCTTCCCCAGAGCAGCAGCGTCAGGGCCCTGGGCCACTCTCCCCCCCGCCCCCCTGGAGCAGCAGCGGTAGCATGCTGGAAGCCCCCACCCCCGAGTACCTGCAGCATCCTGGAGCCCCCCAGATCACCTAAGGTTTAGTCAGGGGTATTTATAGTACAAGTCATGGACAGGTCACGGGCATGAATATTTGTTTATTGCCCATGACGCGTCCATGACTTTTACTAAAAACACCCATGACTAAATCATAGCCTTAGCCATGAGCCTCCCAGGATTGGGGACAAATTGCTCCTCCTCCTCAGTCATCGAGGTCTGCTCCTGTTGCCAGTACAGCAGACTGATTCTTTAGCTCAATGGATGGGGGACGGGAGTGGTGGGTGGAGAACTGTCTACTACTCAAGGTGTTCAGCAACCTGTCTCCTCCTCACAGAACAGCCAGTTCTCCTTCCTCCTCTCGTGCTGCTGCAGTTAGCTGTAGTCAGCTAGCATCCACCATCCCAGGTGTCCCCATGTGCATCCTGACAAAGAAGTCCTCATGCTCCTGGATGACATATAAATGAGCCATCTACTCCTGCAGCTTTCTTTTCTGATTCCTGAGGGACTCCACTAACAGACACCTCTTACACCTGTTGGTTCCCCCCTGCCTGGCTTTCATTGCCATGGCAACACAGGATGCATTCCCAATAAGTACACACCAGGGCCTGGGTGGAAGCCTTGAAGATCAGGATGCCTATCTGGCAGAGCCCCCCCCCACAAGTGGAGGCAGGGGAAGAGCTAGAAATGGTGTTGGTGACACAGTTTTCCTCCCATGGCGGGTTCTTCTTTGGAGAGTACCTGCAATTTAAGGAAACAAAAAACAAAAACAAAAACCACAACCCTCCCTCCCTCTGCAGGCAAATTCAACTGGCTAACTCCCTTCATCTCACCAGCCACCATTGAGTTACATTCTATTTGTGATCTACTATAACACTCAGATCATTTTTAGCAGTACCACCACCTAGCCAGGTATTCCCCAATTTGTAGCTCTGAATTAGATTTTACCTTTGAAAGTGAAGTGCTTTGCACTTCTTTTTATTGGATTTAATCTCAGACCAATTCTTTAGTTTGTCAAGATCATTTTGAAGTCTAATCCTCTCCTCTAAAGTGCTTGCAACCCCTCCCAGCTTGGTGTCATTTGCACATTTTATTAGCACACTCTCCACTCCATTATTCAAGTCATTAATGAAAATATTGAATAGGAACAGATGCAGGACTGACCCATGTGGGAACTCTCTAGTGCATCCTCCCAAGCTGATGGAGAACTATTGGTAACTTTCATCCAGTTGTGCACCCACCTTATACTGAAAGCTGTTATATATTTCCTTATTTTGGTATATCAGAGATGAATACGTTTCCTAGATGAAAATTAACATAATAGAAAAAGTTAAGAAAGGAGAACAATATTGAGAGATCCTAATTCTTCATCCATTTAAGTAAATGGAAGGCATACCATTCATTTAAAATTAAGCAATATAAAGCCTTGCATTAAAATTTAAGTGGTAAATCATCTCACTGGAAATTTGTACGAAAATCACACTGGAGGGCGAGAATGTTTTTTGAGAGATTTATCAGAAATAGGAATACCAAAAATAGTGTAATTAAATGAGAAACGGAAAATGTGGATGCAAACTAAGAGATGAGCATTTTTGATGGGTGCATTTCAAGTACATGATATGCTAATACTATGAAATTTCATGTCATGTGCCACATCTATATTTTTTTTATTTGAGAAATTAAGGGAAACTAGCATTTTAAATCTTTTTCCCCCACCTCTTCCACACAACTTTTATTCCTTTAACAAATAAGGTCTAGCACAAAATATATTGACACTGTTTTGTTGCAGTAAATTGGTGAGTATGTTGAACATATATCAAAATGTATACACATTTCAAATAAGGGAATAATGTGTATAGCCATATTTTTATATTTAATATATTTCAAACAAATCATACATTGAGTTTCTATACCCTTCTTTTCTCTTTTTCTCAATGGGAAAAACAATCCAGTATACAACACTTAGGCTAGGTCTACACTACCCGCCTGAATCGGCGGGTAGAAATCGACCTCTCGGGGATCGATTTATCGCCTCCCGACGGGACGCGACAATCGATCCCCGAATCGATGCTCTTACTCCACCAGCGGAGGTGGGAGTAAGTGCCGTCGACAGAAAGCCGCAGAAGTCGATTTTGCCGCCGTCCTCACAGCGGGGTAAGTCGGCTGCGATACGTCGAATTCAGCTACGCTATTCACGTAGCTGAATTTGCGTATCTTAAATCGACTCCCCCCTGTAGTGTAGATGTACCCATAGGTAATCCTACTATTGACAACGATAAAATATCAGAACAGAAAGATGACTCATTAAAAATCTCCAAGATTTAAACTAATTAATTGAAACAGCCAGTAGATGGCAGCAGAGGCCAAACTGGAAATGGCTGATATATTCCTTAGCTCTTTATTTCACAATTTAATTATTTTTTACCCAAGTTTCTCAATAGTCTAAAGGTTTGTAAATAATTCTTATACTGTAACCATGAAGATGACTATATACATAATTTTCATATCATATCAGAACCTGGACTGATTGCCCCTTCCAACCAGGAGGGGGGACATTGTTTCCACTTTCAATTTACAGCTTCGGTTTCTCATCCTCGCTGCTATGGAGATGGAGTTTAGGTCTCCGAATAATCGCATTTCCGAGTGATCAATCATAGCAACGCTCAGCATCTCATAATTATGCAAAAATCTGTATTTATTTACAAACAAACAACTAAAGCAGAAACGGCAATCATAGTGAAATGAAGGAAAGAAGAGCACAGCCCCGTGCCCCGCTACCTCTACCGCCCGTG